>NC_083317.1:62467782-62756056 GCF_963455315.2 Globicephala melas
CTTAAAAGTACAAATTATATGCAATAATAAATTGGTATACAGTGAGAAAATGAAATGTATACAAATATCAAATGTATAAGTGCATGAATTCTAGTAGCACCTCTATATGACTATATTTAAACAAAATTCTGTGGATTTAGTCCTCAAGAATTTTGCTAATTTAAACTGCTAAGATAATGGTCATATCACTACATTGCTTCCAGTAATGAACCTGGATCTTATCTACTCTAATGATGATAGTAGTTAACATTTATTCAGCAGTTACTTATACCAGACATTTAAGCTAGGGTTACTTAAGCCTCAAAGCAGCACTCAGAGGTAGGTTTCATCTTCCAGATAAGGAAAGTGAGGCTAAGAAAGGATACGTAAATTTCCTAAAGCCACATGACAAGTTGCTGAACCACAATTAGAAACCAAGTCCACCTGATCCTAAAGTTCATCCTATACCATCCTCTTCTGCAGACACTCTTCCAATTCTGCTCTCTGACTTCTGCTTTTAAGTCTAGTTTTCTGTGAGTAAACATAGCTGAAGGTTTTTCTGCTTTGTGTCATTCCAACTCTTTGTATAGACAACAGAATTACTAAAGAGCTCTGCATGTCTCTTCCAGGAGATAGGCTTCATTTACTGTTCTTTGCTTTATATTTTCATTTTCTTTCCTACTTTATTGTTAGAGTTTTTCTTATCAATTTTGGATTTATCATCTTGGTACTCTATATTTGATTCCCCATTCAACAACTCTACAACATTTTAAAAAATGCCTTTAAAATTTGATAAAATCTAAACAAACAAAAACAAAACAAAAACTCTGGACAGTTAAAGTATATTAGAAACTAGGCAGGAAAGTTGGGCTAAGGGACTTATTAAAGTGCAGTCCATAAAGTAACTAAGCCACAGTCCATAAAGTAACTAAGCCAAAAGGAGAGAGGCATGCAAACAAATAAATTAGAACACAGTTAATAAATACAATGGTAGGAACATGAGTAAATTGTGGGCGATGCTTTGAGAACTGATTCATTTTATGGAAGTGGAGGTAGAGGCGGAGGAACAAAAATTAGAAAATGACACCTGAGTTGAGTTTTGAAATATGAATAAGAGTTTGCCTGGTGGGGAAGTGAAAGCTTGAAATGGTTATGGGAGGGGGAAAGGATTCTGGACCAAGGGTAGATATATCATGAGTCATCTAACTACCCAAGGCATAAGTTTGAATTACAATTTCCCAAGGATAACTCTAAAAGTGCACCTCTCTCCAAAGCCATCATCTTCAAAATGCCAACGCCCATTGATACACATCCTTCACGTCAGGAGCTCAGAACACTGTTGTGGCAATTTAAATACAAGTTACACCTACACCCTGTAGGTGTATGTTCTCTGAAGATCTTATTTGACCTTATTATTCATTTTTTGTTATTTTATAGACTAGCATTCCTAGATTTCCTGATATTAACAGGATCAATCACTAATACCATTCTACAGAAAAAAGGGGCATGAGACACTGTTAGTGCTATTATTTCTTTAAAATTTAAGAAATTATCACTTCTTTATTATTAAGAAAAAGTCCAAAGCAGAGTGTGATTATCTTAGCCATCAAAGATGAAAGTTGAAAACTACCCAACTGGACTACAGTGCTTGAGGGCAAGATATACTGGCAAATACCTTTTAGCAATTCTTGCGTACCAGGCTTTTTTCTAATCAGTAGGTTACAGCAGTAACTCAATTTAATCTTCACAACATCCCTGTTAGGTGGGCATTACTGCAATTTCCATATTACAAATGTGTGAGCTGAGGCACAGAGAAGTTTAGTAACTCAGCCAAGTCACACAGCTCATAGGCATAGAGTCAGATTAAGACTCAGGTAGTTTGGCTCCAAAGTCCATGTTCCTAACAACTGACTGTATTAGGCTGTTTACTGAATAGAACAGAAGAATCTTGTTTCTTTTAAGGTCATTCATCAAATTATTCTTCAGCTCAACTTTTTCAGTGTTGTACACTATAAGGACACAAGGATAGAAGTCAAAGTCTCTGCCCTAAAGGAGCTTACAACTCTTCTTTAAAGATAATATTAATATTCAAAGCAATCAGAAAGTACACCAAGATGAATTACAGAAGCAGTAAGCAAAAAAGCAAGATAATAGAAAAATAATAATTAAATTAAATTAATTGACTTCATTATTTCATTTTGTGATGACAATTTTGGTTACCTACTGTATACAGAGCTTTAAAAAAGTGTTAACAATCTACAGTTTCAGGGGGTTTATAATCTAGCTAGGGAGGTTTTTTTTACACCTACGTGAAAAGAAACAGTGACACGAGGAATACACCATTAGGAAAGTGAGAGAAGAATTAGTTAAAAAACAATCATCTAACCTATATGGAAAAAGAATCTGAAAAAGAATAGGTATATGTATATGTATAACTGAACCACTTTGCTGTAAACCTGAGACTAACACAACATTGTAAATCAACTATACTCCAATATAAATTTTAAAAAAAGAAACACTCATCTAGTGTCTATTATGTATACAATTCTATACCAGGCATAGCAAAATGCAAAAACACTTTGTAAACAAGATCAGCGATAAGCATTAGTTTATAATTTAACAGGAAAAAAGAAAACACGCATACAGAATTCCTCAAGAAGGACCGCTAGGTAACAGAGTAACAGATGAAAGCTGGCGGCTACGTTGATCTATAAAGTAAAATGATGCAAAGTACAAGAACACATATTAAGATACACGACAATCTTCAGACACTTCCAGGAAGGTGAGAGGTTTGAGCCACTCCTAAGGAAATGAAGCCCATACACTGGCAGGGTGCTGACAGGGCAATCTGTACAAGGTTTCCAAAACACCATGAAGGAAATGAGTCAATAGTTTGAGGGGTACGAGGCAACAGGACTTGGCCGGAATAGAGGCAGGCCAAAAGGAAGGGTAACAAGTGATGCCATTGGGGAAGAATGGTGTGGGCAGTTGACAGAGGGTCTTCAATTCTGGGCTTAGAGTGAAAATGTTACTCATTAGGCATTCAGGAGCCATGTTGGTGGGTTAGGGTAGAGAGGGAAAGAAAAGATTGTCTGGAAGATGTGTGAAGGATAAACTGTATGTAGGAGAGACGCAGGCCAACAACTCAAAGTAAATGGCTAAGGTAGAGGCTGTAAGATTAGAGATGAAGCTGAATTTGAGAGAGACGGAGAGAGAATTGAAGCAAGGGACTGATTAGATTCCCAAATTTACTAATTGAAATAACTTATTTAAAAAAATATTAAAGGACCAAGAGAAAAGACAGCTATTAGGAAAGGAAGTAGAGGAGGGCTAGGAGGAGAAAGGGGATGAAGAAGGTGGGGTAGAAAAGGAAAAGGATTGTGACTGCGTGAGTGAGTGCGTGTGTGTGTGTGTGTGTGTGTGTGTGTGTTGTGACTTACCTAAAACAATCACCATACTCATAAGTAGTGTCAGTAAATAAATTCTACAACATTTTCTTTTATCTTTCAATAAACTACAGTAGTAGGAGCTTAATCTTTATTGTACATCCAAGTGTATTCAGTAGTGGTAGGCAAATCTCTCTTTCTCTATCACAGGATGTATGTTGTACATGTAGAACCAGCAGGTGCTAACCAATAATTGGGCTTTATGGAACAAGATGACATTTTTACTGCACACATTTGCTTCCATAATACCAAGAATATGCAGATTTTTTCCACAAGTATTGCAGAGATTTTTTGGAAATATGTGTTATCTGCATTTAGCACTTCTCACGAATATTTCTAATACTCGTTCACACTGCACACAGGTGTTAACTACGGCTTAACAAATGCACGTGTGCCTAGGAACACACTGTTTGTAAACCGCAACCTTTGTAGCACGTTTTTCGAAGCCCTGCAGCATTGAACGTGAGGCAGGGCCCACTCTGCTCTATCCATCCCTTGACAATACATTCAAGGAAAATAAAAAACGATGGCCTCCCAAATCTGTGCATTAGTGAACACAAACTCAGCCACACAGTGACATCTTTCTCCTTAAAAATAATGATGCAGGCTGTCTCCATTACTTAAGGAAGCCAGAGCTCACATTGAAAGGTGTCAAAAAACACTGTACTATCCCACTTTGCCTGGAGCTGCCTTGACAGCACCTTTCGTGCCATAAAAGTGGATTACAGGCAGGGTAGTAATCAGCCAGGAACTTAGTAAAAACTAGGTTCTTTTCAGAGCAGGGTGTGAACCTGTGAACATCCTAAAAAGAGTTTACCACCACACTGACTAAGGAACAATTAGCTCTCTGCTGCCTTAAACTAACCAGGAACAGCATGGCCTCTTGCTACAGGTTGGTGAAGGGCAGCAGGGAGTCAATTGGTCCTTTGATGAAAACAATGATGAATGCTCTGCAGTCTACTAAGTAACAACTATGCTGAGCTCTAAGGATTTGGGGGGAGAGCTGCCATAGGAATGTGCAGAGAAAAACCAATATGGGGGAAACTGAGAGACAGATGGGAAATGAAAGGGAGAGAGGCAGGAGAGGAACTAGATGATACTCAGACAGGCAACAGAAGCAAAAAGCAAGAGTCAAAGACAGACAGGAGAGACAGCAAACTGAGTTCAAAGAGTTCAACAGATTTAACCCAGTCCAGTTCAGCAGGACTTCTCTGAGATGACCAGCAACTGTGCACAGTTACAACAAAGGATGATCCCCAGGTGAGCACCAAAGAGGTCCCCTAAGGACCCCACAATAGCAGATGTTCTATAATTTCTCTAGATTTTCCACCTACCACCCTAATTAACTCAGGTGACTCTCACCAGCTAACACTGAGATTGAGACACAAACTTGAGACACAAACTCAAGACAGACCCTAGATTGAGAGCCGATGTTGCCATGTACGTCATACAAAGTGTTGTGAAGGGAAGAAAACCCAGGCAGGAAAAGAGCCACAATTGGAACTCTTCCTCAACTCTTCTCTTGAGTTAGATTTGTCTGTCTATAGGAGACCAGCAGATTTCCTCTTGGTTCTCCATCTGGGAGGATGACCGTTGGTACCATGTTGGTCTCCAGGGCATTACGTTCTTCTTTATATTTGTGTAACTTTATGGTACAAATAATGCTGACAGCTATTTATTGAAAACTTACTGCGTGCAACTCATTGTGCTAGATGTCAAAACTGATTTTTAATCTTCACAGTGATCCTATAAGGAAGGTACTGTTATTAGCTTCATTATTCAGAGGTTGGTGCTGAGAGCTCAGAGAAGCTAAGTCCATTTCCCAAGCTCAGGTAAACAAAAGGCTGCAGCCTACATAGACAATGGACTTGAGGACACGGGGAGACGGAAGGGTAAATAAGCTGGGATGAAGCGAGAGAGTGGCATGGACATACATACACTACTAAATGTAAAAGAGATAGCTAGTGGGAAGCAGCCGCATGGCACAGGGAGATCAACTCAGTGCTCTGTGACCACCTAGAAGGGTGGGATAGGGAGGGTGGGAGGGAGACGCAAGAGGGAGGAGATATGGGGACATACGTATATGTATAGCTGATTCACTGTGCTATAAAGCAGAAACTAACACACCATTGTAAAGCAATTATACTCCAATAAAGAGGTTAAAAAAAAGAGGCTGCAGCCTACGTTCAAGTATGTGGATCCCAAAGTTAAACTTGTTTCACTCACCTGCTAGGACCCCTTACTTTTCAGTAATAAAAAGTTGGCATTTTGCTAAGCAACATACTCTTAAGGCAATTATAAACATAGATTAAAAATAGACTAAAATTTTTGATTTGCCAAGAAGACAGTTCATAAAACAGTGTGGGCTGGGATCATCAATGTGAATGGATGACCAATCTCAAGACTTTTCCTCAATCAATCTCAACTGGTTCTATGTTTCTTCACTATAGTCTTCAGTATATTCACTACTTAGGCACACAGGCTATTCTCACCCTCCAGGGAGATTCTGCTTCTTAATCCGTAATTTTTAGCTAGTATCTACGGCCTGATGGAGAATCCTTCTGAGCTTCTACACCAGAGGTCCTAGACGTTGACATCTTCTTGTTTCTAAATTCTACTCCTTCCTAGGATTTTCCATTAATTTTCTCTTTCCTGTCTAAGAAATACCCTGAGATACCAGCTCAGTTGTATAGCAAACATGACTGGCATTCCTAGAGAACAGTATATTCTTTAAAAAATTGGTTTATATACAGCTTCTTCTTTTTTTTTTTTTTTGCGGTACGCGGGCCTCTCACTGTTGTGGCCTCTCCCGTTGCGGAGCACAGGCTCCGGACGCGCAGGCTCAGCGGCCATGGCCCACGGGCCCAGCCGCTCCGCGGCATGTGGGATCCTCCCGGACCGGGGCACGAACCCGCGTCCCCTGCATCGGCAGGCGGACTCTCAACCACTGCGCCACCAGGGAAGCCCCTATATACAGCTTCTTGCTCTTAAGGACTGTACCTTTGGCGTACACCAAGCGTCTGACCGCTTCTCATCAACTTCAGGATGCTACCCGTTAGTCAAAGCCGCCAGCGTCTCTTGAATGGATGATTCCAACAGCTTCCGACCATGTTGTTCTGCTTTCACTACTTTTCCTCTGCTGTTTATTCTCCACAGAGTGGAGAACAGCTGGAATGATTCTTCGACAGCCTAAATCAAGACTGTGTCCCTCCTCTGCTCAAAATCTTCCCTGGCTTTCCTTCTCAAAGTAAAATCTAAACTTCTTCTGATGGCCTAGAAGGCCCTCCAGGGTTGCTCCTTGCCTATCCCCTCCAGCCACACCAGCCTGCCTGCTATTCCTCAAGCATGAGCATTCAAAGCATGTCCCCCCTCAGGAACTTTGCATCTGCTAGTCCCTCTGTTTAAATGTTCTTCCTCCAATAGTCATACATCTCTCACCCTCGATTCCCTTGGGTCTCTGCTTAAATATCACTTTATCAGTAAAGCCCTTCCTGAAAACCAACTCTACACACTATTTCTTTGATTTAAGATGAACTTTCCTTTTTTTAACTTTAACATCTCTGAGAATTAGACATACCTGACAATTGATGGCATCTTCCCATTATAACTGGAAGCTCTTCTGTTCTTCTTACTGGTGGATAAACATAGGTGCATATTCACAATTACTCATGTCTTTGGTTTGATGAAATACGATAATATAGCCCTACTTACTCACTTCCACATCATCGCTTTTTATGCCCCACTTAATTTTCTCTCTATATCACCCTGTGGTATACTACATATTAGTCTAATTCCTCTTTTTTTCTTCTTCTTCTACTAGAATGTAAGCCCCATGACAGGAGGAACTTTGTCACTTTGGGTCACAATTGTCCTCCCACATCCAGAACTCCGCTAAGCATGTATTAGACACTCCATAAAATACTTGTTGAATGAAAGTTTCTTCCTGATATTTCATTCAAATATGAGCCTGCCACCCTATGCACAATCACATGTCCCTCATATTATGGAACAGTTAATAGAGAGACACTAGATTCTCATAGATGGTAAAGGGGGGTATAGTATAGTCTCTCCTGAAACCATATGCGTAAAAAACTGGAAGCAAGCCAGTAACCATCCAGTGAAAAAGCATAAACATATTTCAAAATGATAATATCTTAAGATACCTCTACAGACCAAAGGGGGAAATAGTAAATATCCATCAAACATCCTAATAACACTCTTAGTTGATGAACTTGGCCTAGACAAGGGGCTCGGCCAGACCATGGAAACAGTTTTCTCCAGAACTATTTCTAAGGTCATTCATTCAGAAATTTGAAGAACAACTCCATTTTAATGACTGATTTCTGTTTGCAACGTGTTCCTAAAGATTTCCGGACTTTACTGAGAACACCAGCCACGCTGGAGCGCAGTCCCTCCCGTGTATGTACATCTACCAGGAGGGAGGAAGAGCTGCTGAAACCCGGAAGCTGCCCAAGTGCGTTCATTAGCGGAGGATCTAGTCTAGGCACTGATTTCCAAAAGGTGTGACATATTTTATGCAGTGTATATTTTATGGGTTTTTAAGGGGTTTTTGTCATAAGCCCCTGTAACTAAATGATTTACCAGTGTAGCCACTGAACCACAAGATCATTCCCTTTGTTTTTGTAACTCAGTGAAAACTTTAAAATTCTATGACTGGGGTCCCCAGGGAGCAGCTCCCAATTTGTTCAAACAAAGGAATTTACAGCAAATTCCATGAACTTGTCTCTGAACAGTCTCCAGAATTTGATGTTTCTTATGTTCTTCGATGGACATGAGCATTTCAGTGCTTTGTGGACAACAGACTTGCCTGTGGAAATCCAGTTGCTTTGAGTGGCAGATGTCCGTGTGAATGTATCTTCCTCACTAAGGTTGTATTTTCTGTCTTCTAACTTAATAGCCAGACCAATTTTAAGGAAAATTGGGTTGAGAGAAATATTTTGAGACTGAAGATTTCTGTGTCAAATACTGCACCCTGGGGCCAATTTATACAGCAGGGAGAGAATGGGCATGGAACATGATAACTGACAGGGCCTCAGGAGCAAGTGTGCTTTCGGATGTCACCATCAACTTCATATACTTTGTCTTGGCCTCAGAGACTCTTAAATAGAAACTACCCCCACTCCAAATAATGTACTTGTGGTGATTCCAGAAGACACCATTCTCCTTTGAAAATAAAGACAAAAAACATTCTCCTCTCTTTCAACTCTGGGTCCTAGCTTTCTGGCATTTGCACTTGAAAGTTTCCCAACACCTTTGAAGTGAGAGACTTAAGATTTTTCTGGCTGCTAAGAGTACACAGTTCAGTAGATCTCAATGTTCCTTGGACGATTGAGTTTTTTCCTGTCCTTTCAGTCACAGGCAAAGTTCCTGTGTTACAACTCAGTACCATGTCAGGGAGATACTCCTCTAGTGACTCCTCCCCTCCTGTTCACTGGCTGTTCAAAATCTGGTCAGACACAGAGGAAGGTTTCTTTTGTCTCTTATCCCTCATATGGTGCACAAGAGGTTCATTGGAAAGATCTACTTTTTAAAATAAGCATCTCTGCACATTTATTAAATTTCTTTCAGGGAAAACAAAAAAATTATTAGAAATCAAGTTGCAAGTGAATCAACTAGCCATCCAAAAAAATGCAGCGAAGTGGAGCAGCTGTGTGTGTTCGCATTCTCGGTTGATTCCAGGAAAGGTGTTATGTAAACCAAGACAAGAAAATGTTATTTGACCCTCGCCCAAGAAAAGAGCCCTTTTAATGAATAGATGATTCCCTACGTTTCACAACCCCTCTACTCCTTCATGCAAGATGCACACAAATTTTTTCAAGTTGGTGTTATGCTCATCCTTGACAGTTAACACTCTTTTGAGCAAACTGGCCCTGACAACCCTCATAGGAAATATCTACTAGTGTATAAAACAAGAAGATATTATAGAGTGGGATTGATAATTAACTCTAGAGCACTGGTTATCAAACTATAGTGGGCTTAAGATCCAACTAAGATTTTGTTAGAGTAACTGAATCAGAATCGCTAAGTGGGGCCTGGGACTCTGAATCCTGATCATACATGTTGGATTACATACAGATTACAAGTGATCTGTTGGCCAGACCTTTAGAAGTCCTACTCACAGAGGTGACTTCTCCATGGGAAGTTTAGGGAAGAAACTATTAACTTAAAGGTGTCTTCCCCCTTAGGTTTACCATATTATCTAATAGAAAGCCATTTTTATGGAGGTATTGGGGGCACTATCTATTAAAATATGAATACATTAAGTTGACAAATGAGTGCATTTAATGTATCAAATACTATTAATATACTGAGCATAGACAACGCATTGCTAGACTTCAACCAGGAGAAGAATTCTGAAAGACTGGAACAGGGAAGAGTTAATGAGTCACTGCAATAGGGCTCAAGCGCACTAGGGAACGTCAGGAGATCAACCAAGAGTAGGAGGAATGAGATTCCTATCTATGACTAAACATAATATATTAGCCACTCCTATGCATTACCTTCCAGTTTACAAAATGCTTCCACGGACACTTTTAATTTTATGCATTTATAACAACCCTTGTAAAGAAATTAGTAGTATCAGAAGTATACGGGCAAAATGTGTCTAAAGTCAAATTTTCTGGGTTTAATTCTGTTTCACTACTTTCTACCTTTGTGAGTTCAGACGGAAAATTCACCTCTCTGTGTCTCAGCACCCTCATCATGTAGCAGGAACGATAATGCCTACCTCGTGAGGCTGCCACAAAGCTCAATGAGACGAACACAGATTTAGTTGTCACAGTGTCTGACGCAGAGCAAGAAACCAAACACAAACTTTTCTTATTTTTCATTTGAAAGGGAAACTAAGACTCAGAAAATGAAGTGGGTCAAAATAGCTTTTGCCAAATAGCCCCTCAAGTCCTTTTTGCTATGCACACAGAGAATATATGTGTATATATATAATAATTAAAAGAAGAAACCACAGCGGCAATGTTATCTGTTGGTGCCAAATCAGAATGTATAGACTCTACAGCAGTTTGTGACAAAAAAATGCCACAGACCTACAGACACCCTCTGACTCCATAACAGCTGGCCCCCAACTGACTCATCTACTACCTTTCCCATGCGGAATAAACTATAATAGAAATAAATCACCTCCAGCCACTCCTGCAAAAGTAAAATGCACCAAAGTTGTGATTTCCTTAAAGCTTTTGATCTAAGTGTTAAACAGCAACGGTTATAAAGCACAACGTGAGATCTTCCTTCCCTCACTCTCCTAAGTATTGAAATCCAAATTACCCAGTTGGCACTTGGAGCGTGTGCTCTCCATTATGTATGGAGGAGAAATATTGACAGTGAATGCACTTAACTAAGCCCACCCCATGCTCTGAGGTTCAAACCAGAGAGTATCTGTGATCAATGCCCTCATGGAGCCGTTAAAAAGCCAATGTGTACAAGGCTCTGGTCTCCAGATGAGCGCCACAACATGCTTATTAAGTAAAAAAACAAAAAACAAAAAACCCACTGTACTAATGTGTATCAAGTGGCTAGGTGCAAAGGGAACCTGATCTGGAAAGGATTTTAGCCTCTGGTCCGCAGCATCTCTTTCCTTTCTGTCCTGTGGCTTTTTAGTTAAAAGCGTTGACAGAGAAGCATTGCGAGTCATCTTTTTTTCAACTAAGTAGATAGTTTTGTTTTTCCTTCGGCTTTATTATATATTCACAATTTAGGGTTCTCATTAATCTCATGCTATTTGTACCTAAGTCATTACACCTAGGACTGCTAATGGTTAAATGGTTGGGGCAGAGAAGCAATGGTATAAGACTCAGCTTTAGGTCTCTAAGCGAAACTCTGCCAAGGACTTACTCCCCTCAAACTAGAGTCCTCAGAATAAACACAGGAAATCTCCTGCCTTAAACCAGGGACCATTGCAAAATTTCAGTGCTGCACAAATATTGTGACCATTAATCTCATGCTAGTTGAATTTTTTTTTTTTCCTATAATAGTAACTTCAACTTTCAGTATTTCTAGCAAAAGTAATTCCAACCTCTAGCTACAGACATAGAACTGCTCATTCCTGCTGAGTGTTTCCCTGGTAAATGTTACCACTCTCTGGGCTCTGAGTTCCAATCACCGTGAAAAGCGTTCTCCTGCCAGTTGTCTTAGAGCAAGGTGTTGATAAGGTCAAAGATGGCTGCCGGCCTGATCTGGAACACTAGTGATGATATCACTTTAAGAGCCAGGCAGGACAGCAGACTCCAATTCCCAGACTCCAATTAGCAGTCCCAGACTCCAGTTCCCACTGACAGTACAGCCAGGCCACAGCTAGACCAGCTTCTGGTTTGGCTTGCTGTAGGATGACATTTTGGCTGTATTCTGAAAACCTTTGAAAGGACGAGCTAGTTTGTGGAATTCATTTAATTTCAAGTTTGTGTATTTGACAGTATCCTCAAATTTCAACTGAGACGATCCCAACTTAGACGAGCTTCAGAGAAAAAAACAAAATTCTTGGCAATGAAAGTCCAAATATAGATCTAGAATTAACTATAGCAGGGTCCAGCTCCTCCAAAGATTGACAATCAACCTTTCTCTTTCTCCATCTCTGCCTCTCTCTCCTTTTGTCCCTCTTTCCCTGCCTCCTTCGATCCCTCTGCTTTGTTTTTCTCGCCACTAGTTTTATTCTCAGGCACATTTTGTTTCCCCACAGAGGGAAAGTCTGTTAGGCCCAGTTCTCGGAAGCATTTTCACCCCCGTAGCTTTCATATACGGCCCCATGAGGACTCTGGGTCAGCAGGCTGGGTCCCCTCACCACTCCTGAACCAATCGCTGTGGTCAGGGTGGGGATGCAGTGTTCTCATTGGCCAGTTGTGAGTCAGATACCTTCTCCCGGGCCTATAGGTGCAAGCAGAGTTATAAGAGAATGGACTAATGTTCTTTAAAGAGAGGGATGGTTGACAAGCAGAAAAATTACATTTCATTTTATCAGACATGGTGAATCAGATTATAACTGTCCAGAACTCAGCCTGGTTTTGTATCTCAACTAGGAACTATGCTTTGTATCTCTTTTCTCTTAAGGAGGCTAGTGTACAACCTCCATTTTCTTCTGTTGTGCATTGAAGCGGTCTGCTTGTTTTCATGTTATGGTGCATGGAAACTACTAAAGATGGTTTTTGTTTATAGAATCCCCTGATGAAATGTCTCAAGGGTTTCTAATGTTGTTCATTACCGTATTAAGCTAAAAAGCTTTCCAGCTGCACAGGGAAGGTGTTCCTGTGTTGTCCTCCAAGCTTCTTGTGGCTTGTGGTCCAGCGGCGTAAGGACTGGCGTACTGATGGGTCTACTGTGGCAGTGTTCCACTTGACCAATTATGGGGACAAGGCATCTGGGCATCGACAGTGCTGAACAAAAACCCATCAAGTAGGCTTGGCGAGTTTCTTGGGGACAACTAAGCTTGTAGGAGAGGTGTAGTTTTTTAGATCTTCTAAAGGTCTTTGAACTTTTCAAAGTGAATTAGCAGAGTGTGGATTAGTCTTTCCAATATTCCTAGAACTGAAATTTAGAAAAACAGAATCACATAGTAAACTGTAGTCAAAATTACTCTGTTATTCCATGGGTTTCTGATGGATGACGTCCTACAGAAAATTATAAGGATGCTAACCGGGATTTCCCACAATATCCAATATAGGACATAGTTTTAATAAAATTAACACACTAGACCAAGCCGGGCAGATGTTGCTTTGGTGTTGGTGATTAAAATGGAAAGATAAAGGTGTTCTAACATTACATGTCTTCAGCTTTTGATATTTGTTCCTATTTATGAATCAAATTGCTAAGAGATTGTTCACTTTTCATAGGGTCGAATACCCAAATATTTTGAGACAAGTAGGGACATGCACGTCCATGCTCCTTATTAAGAACTCTAAAGTGTAATATCATGGGCTAACTTCTCTGTAATGCCGAAGCTCAAGCTGCGTGCAGTGTCACTCCTGCCATTCTACACCTGTGCAGAAGTCTGGTGAAGAAGGGAACTAGAGAAATACACCCTAGACCTATGGGTAACATAGTTGATTTTTCCTGTTCCAACATCTCTCTACACATTCTTTCCCCCTAGCTGTCCTCTGCTTTGAATACTAGTTCTTCCTCAAAATCATCTTTAAAGCATGTCACTAGAGCAGAATCTATGTCATGCAAGCACTGCGTACTTACCACATGGATGTTATTGCATTTACCTCTAAGGATACAGATAGAAACCGTCAAAACTCACAGATAAATGCAGTGAAATATGAAGGGCATGACTCTATTACCTTCAAAAATTTGTATGCACACAAGTTAGCATGAATCTTTCTCTTCAGACCTGTAAGAAACACAATAGTGGGGGCTTCCCTGGTGGCGTAGTGGTTGAGAATCTGCCTGCTAATGCAGGGGACATGGGTTCGAGCCCTGGTCTGGGAGGATCCCACATGCCGCGGAGCGACTAGGCCCGTGAGCCACAACTACTGAGCCTGCGCATCTGGAGCCTTGCTCCACAACAAGAGAGGCCGCGATGGTGAGAGGCCCGCGCACCGCAATGAAGAGTGGCCCCCGCTTGCCACAACTAGCGAAAGCCCTCACACAGAAACGAAGACCCAACACAGCAAAAATAAATAAATTAATTAATAAACTCCTACCCCCAACATCTAAAAAAAAAAAAAAACAAGAAACACAACAGTGGTCCTTGCCATATTTATGGACACAAATAAGATCAGCTGCCTGCATGGGAGTCACAGTTGCTAATTTGCCATGTTTTCACCATTTACTTTATAATTCATCCAGATACAATTACTAATTAGCTACTGTTGGTAAACTTAGATTTGTGCACAAGTCAATGCTTTGCTGATCTGGTTCCTTCTATTTTCTGACATATCAGGAAAAAGAACATGGTTTGGATGGTTTCTGTTCCAAGAAGCTGAATGTTCCTCAATTAGAGTAACTAATTAGAAAAGCCAGTTTAACACCAAGTGCAGCCATCCTGTTTGAGAACTGGCAAATTTGGGTAAATGGAAATGTTTTACACATGCTAGATGTTGATGACTGACGTTTCATTGTAAAGAAAGCATCGGTGACAGGTTGGGAAAAATAATTCACTTTTAAAGTATTTCATTGACGTTTTACTTTGTGGCAGTTTATTAGTCTATTACTCAACTAATTTTCTTTTTCCCTTCCTTCCTTGCTTAAAAAGCCCAAATTAGGTTCAGAGCAGCATTGCACTTAGATGAAAATTCTTTTCAGTTCCCTTTGCGTTAAGAGACAGCCATAGTATCTTTTTTCTTGTCCCTGAGGTAGAAGTGGATATGTGCTAGAGATTCCTGGGAAAGCTTTTGTTTCACTGATGAAAACGAATATTTGTGGCTGGCATAACCCCGCTCTTCTTTCTGCCTTGAATAGAACCCAATATCTGAAGTTGAGGCATCATCCTACAATCATAAAGGAAAACCCAACAATACTTCAGATATGTCAGCCCTGGCAACAACAGCTATTGAACTAAGAGCTACAGCCTCCTACCTCTAGCCTTCTTGATTTATGAGAAAAAGAAACCCTTATTTTAAAAATCACCACAAAATGGGTTTTTTGTTACTTGCAACTGAACCCATGAAACTGACACGTGAACTTAACTTTCTCTTATACTGTTCAAGAGCCCCACTCAAGTCTAATCACCAAGTAAAAAGGTTCAACATTAGCCAAGAATTCCATTCAACTTAAACCCATGACAATTATGTGAACATGTGAATTTTAGTTTTCTGGGAGTTTTCTGATATGCATTGTATACCTGCAGATTGTTTCCTTAATATTTACAAGCTGTAATTAACCTCTTTTTCTAAATAAAGGAAACTAAGGGTCAGAGAGGACAGGTAATGTTTTAAAGGACACAGAGCTAATAAACGGCTATGTCATGACTAAAGCTCAAGTGTTCTGATTCCAGGCCTGGTGCTCCTCTGTAATACACTGCACCTGGGTCAAAGAGGAAAGGACAACCAGAATTCAGTCCCGACTTCAATACCAGCAATGGAAAATTCTGTCTATTCCAAACCTGGAGGTAATGCAAACTGCGTGTAAGATAGACTGAAATAAGAGGGCTGGAATGTAGGTAGGGGTGCAAGTGTGTGGGTACAGGTGGTGGGCTCAGAGCTCTGGTGTATCACTGTCTGACTCCTGCTGGGTTTATTCTCTTACTTTCCAGCAGTGTGACCTCTTCCATGTGTGAACCCCCTGCTCACTGGGGCAGTACAGAAAACTTTTTTTTTTTTTTTTCCGGAGCACAGGCTCCGGACGTGCAGGCTCAGCGGCCATGGCTCATGGGCCCAGCTGCTCCGCGGCATGTGGGATCCTCCCGGACCGGGGCACGAACCCGCATCCCCTGCATCGGCAGGCAGACTCCCAACCACTGCGCCACCAGGGAAGCCCCAGAAAACTACTGATTGTCCATCTCATTTATAACTTTCGGGCCATTATTTGTTATTTGGAAGTTACCCATCTTCTTGAACTCTGGCAAGCATTGAGACAGCCACTTTATACGCATGTATAAATAAATCAAACTGAGATACAGCAAGTTATGTTAGAATTTTCTAGCATTCATGACCAAAATCATCAACAGACATTTGAGAGCATTTATTGTGAACAGTCAGGTGCTGTAAGCTTGGTACTCCTGTCATGCCCAGAGGTTTTAAAATCATGATTCTTGATTTACAATTCCTGAGTTTTATGCCAGAGAAAAGTGAGGGTCTAAGGACATTCAGTGTGTTGTGTCAGTCCAGTGGCTCTTCCAAAGACAAATCACTACAGGCCATGTTATTAAGGCCATCTCTCTCTCTCATTTTTCTTTCTTTCTTTTTTTTTTTTTTAGTGTGCTCTTCTCATTCCTAGGCCAGCTTTGTGGGCCTCAGCTGCATACAATTTGGAGAATACCCTCCCATTTTAAACTGGTACTATCACACCAGAAATGATAGTACCATTAGCTATTTCAATCACAAACGTTTCTCTGGAGGGCAGTATCTGGTAACTCTTTGAACCTTGCATAATCTTCCCCACGGTGTCTTGCACAGTGTAGGCCCTAAGTAACAGGAAAAAGCCTAAGTAAGAGGAAGGGGATATAGAACGATCAACTTCAGACTTCAGCTACTGGTATTTTACAGTGTTGCCTTAGGTTAACTCAGGCTGGGGAAAAAAAACAAAACACAAGGCAGCTCACTGAGCCATTCCAGCCCTATATTTTGCCCGAGGCACAGCGAGATCCGGTTCTTCCCTTTGTAAGTCAGTGACCTTTGTGTGTCTGGCATTGACCTGACCGCATAACAAGGCTGTCAGGGATGGTGTCTTTCTTGTAAAATCATATCCCTCGAATAAAAGAGAGAGAATGCCTGAAGGTAGCAGAGTGATGAGAATGAAGACACAACATTCTCATCACCCTACTAGCTGCAACGCACAGGAAAACATCTCTGCTGCAGACATTTCCTTATCAATCCATTTAATACCACTTCTGGTCCACGTGGCCCTATTCCTACACTAAGAGAGAAAGCAGCTGTGCTGGAGGAGGAGTGTTCCAGGGAATTAGCCAAATCTCAGTTTGAATGGTTAACAACTTACAGTGTTTATTACAAGTACTCCATCCACTACATAGAAGCACATTAACTACAGATCTCTGCTGGTGATGTCACCCCAAATCTCTGTGCCATCTGAAGAGGGCATGAGATCCTTCTTCCATTCCTATGTGAAGCATTTATGTAGTTCTGTATCTGTTAAAGAGGGGCCATGTTGTTTCCTAGAACGGGCTGCATGTCGGAGAAATGTCTAAAACAGGGTATATACCAGATCAACTTCATCACTTAATGAACAGTGTGTGAATCTAGTTTGGAACACAATTTGGCTGTGAATATTTAACATGATTTCTCCAACACAAAGAAAGGCATGGCATTAATGACACTGTAATTAATACACAAAATGGATTCCATTTATTACCCATGTATGAAACATTATCTTATCGATTATTCTTTAAAAAATGTTAACCCAGACTTCCCTGGTGGCGCAGTGGTTGAGAGTCCGCCTGCCAATGCAGGGGACACGGGTTCGAGCCCTGGTCCGGGAAGATCCCACATGCGCGGCGGAGCGGCTCAGCCCATGCGCCATAACTACTGAGCCCAAGTGCCATAACTACTGAAGCCCACGCGCCTGGAGCCCGTGCTCCGCAACAAGAGAGGCCACCGCAATGAGAGGCCCGTGCACCACAGCGAAGAGTGGCCCCTGCTTGCCGCAGCTAGAGAAAGCCCGTGCACAGCAGCGAAGACCCAACGCAGCCAAAAACAAATAAAGCGCTATCAGCTGATGCGTGAAATAGTAATTGTTAAAAAAAAAAAAATGTTAACCCTAGATTGAATCTCCTTACCACTTAGTTGGCCTTTAGGTCATTATTCCTGCCTTTCCTTGTCTCCTTCCTCCTAAAAAATACCTACGCTTTAACTCTGACTACTTAAAGCTGACTGAACTTGAGCAAGATTCATTGTAAGCATCCAATGGCATCATGCATGTGAAGATGTCTTGTCAAATATGAGCATTATGCAAGTGTGAGTGGTTATTACGATTACCGCTAACTTCTGTAATTGCATGGAGTGGTCCTTCTGTAACAGGCATTGTCCTGAGTGTTTGCATATATTATCTCACTTAATACAATTCGCACAACAATGCTGTCAGGTGAGTACTATTATCACTCTAGTTATACAGAAGAGGAAAATAAAACCTAGGGAGGTTAAGTAACTTGGCTAGCATGATACAACTACTCAATGTTGACAAGGTAATGAAACCAAGTCTCCCTAAAACTGAGTTCCCTTGCCGAGTTTACGATTAACCTCTCTATCCAAAACTTTATTCCTTTTCTTGTGCACCTCCAACCCCCGTGCCCCTCAGGATTGAGGAATATCAAAGAAAAGGGGGGATGGGAACCAAGCAGGACCATGTCGGGTCCTCCCGGGTATAAAAGCCATTCTGGGTCCCCATTTCTTGTTTGTAGGAAAAGTCTTTAGTCTCTTAGGCCTTCCCTGAGATTCAAGCAGCTGCTAATTAGGGAAGTGAGAGAATGCAGAAACAAAGGAAAGACACTCAAGGAACAATAGTTCAGTGATAATACAGAGTCCTAGTTCCCCCTCAAGGGATACACACAACAATCTGACACAAGTCTTTGCGTTGCTCTGTAAGGAACTGTGACCCCCACCCGGGTGAAGGATGGTGACTACATGTATAGGCACAGAGACCCCAGACTGGCTGGAACTGGAAGGCTGATGACTGAGATTCCTGGAGCACCACCCTGCTACCTCACCACCAACCAATCAGAAGAAAGTTATGGCCCCTGCAATCCTCCCACCAAACGTAGCCTTTAAAAACCTTACACCCTGGCCAGCCAGTAAGATGACCTTCCTCAGTTCTAAACTCCAACGTTTAGGTTTGCTTGGCTCCAGTGTGCATTGGGCACACAAACTTGGGTTCAACAACAGTAAAACCTGATGCCAAACCAACATAATACACTTAAAAAATAAATATAGTTAAAATTTTTAATTAGGATTTGCGATCATCACTATCACTGTTCCCCTCCAAAAGCATGGTGAATGGAATTTTCTTAAACTCTTTTTTACTCTGAGGAATTTTCAGGAAAATTCGTTCTGTGCTGATTAAGAAATGGAGAGTAGATCTGTGTCCTGGTCTCTAAGTAAAACTGGAGTCTACCAGCTACTAACAGACACTTCTTGAGGGAAAGGTATGGCAGGCTGTTGGACCCTGGCTTATCACAAGGCCATCTGGAGCTGGAAATGGTGACACAACATTTTCAACCACAGCCTATACCTCCCCCAAAGGGTCCCACAATTCCTCATTCATTTGCTCTAGATGTTTCAGCTGAAAGGCTTGAGTGAAAGTTCAGATTGCCGTAAGGCTAAATGACACAACTGTTCTCCAGGATGGGTAACTCAGCTTGCCTCATCCCCTCCATACAATTACTTCCCTCTTCCAATGTATCTTGTCACAGATGCAAAACAAGCATGAAATCGTCAGTGGTGGAAGTCCTCGTCTCAGCCTCCCATTCCAACACCCACTGGCCGCGGCCAGATTTTCTGACCTATATAGCTTATACCTCTCTCTCGCTGCTGCCTTTGTACCCTGGTCCTCCTTCTGTTCTTCACACACACCAACCTCTTTAGGATTTTTGTATCTATACTCTCCGTGGCAGCCCCCTTATGATCCAGGACTCAGTTCAGATGGTATTTTATCTGAGAGGCCTTCCTTGAATCCCTGATCTAACTACTCCGCTGCACCCCCTCAGCCCCTCACTTTCTCACACTTCCCCTTGTTTTTGTTGTTTTCTTTAAAGCATTTATTACTACCTGGAGCTCCCCTGTTCATTCTCTGTTCACCACTGTATTATTTGTCTTTTCCTTTGGGAGTTAAGCTTCTTGAGAGCAGTGTTTCATTGACTACTGTATCCCCTACATCTAGTTTCTAGCTAAAACAGTGCTTTGTAATTTTAGTGCTCAATAAATACTTGTCAAGTGAAGTAACAAACTGGGTGACACAAGTAGTTCAACTTCTAGCACTGAAAGATCCATAACTTCCCTGAATTACTGTAGTAGGAGGTTGGCCGTATGCAATATTACTTTATGCAGAAGAGAGTTAAGTGGGGAATTGTACCAACCTCTCTCAGTTATTTTTGCCTACATCCAGAGCCCAGGCTTCAGCAGTCACTCGTAGCAGTGTGCTGCATTAAGAGAAGATTTGCCTTGGAGCACCGACAACGTCTCACAATCACTCCTTTAATAAACCTCAATGTAACAATCGGGGGCCACAAAATAAGAAGTGGATTCACAACATAACATACAGGGGAAATATATTTAAGGACTACACTGTTAAAGCCCTGCCAAAATAACTATTCTTAACAACTTTGGAAATAAAAGTCTTGAAGTTCCTCCAAGATTACAGCATTCTTGTTATATCTAGTAACTGTCAGTTGAGGAAGAAACACTAGACCTTAGGGTCCAATTCAAAGATTCAGCCTTTAATCTGAAGGAGGAAAGGCAGATGCAGAGGAAAATACAGGAAGATACAGGGGGTCAGACAACACTCCCAGTGTTTGAGAAATAAAAGTGTGTGGCAGCTGAATCATGCTGAAGAAAAGGCGAAAGAGGAAAGTGATGTCAAAGAGGGCAGAGAGAAAGTCAACACTATTCATAAGTTATGAACAAAATGAAGAATCAAAACTTTTTGAGTTAATAATGCTTGAGACCTCTAGGGAGATATACAGAAAAAAAGGAAGTTTGCTAATACTAAGTGTACTAATTGATATTGGTGATGACTCCCTTTCTACACTGTGTTCCCACTGTTTCCTCAATCCCTAGAATAATAAGGAAGAGTGTAATCTTCATGTAAAAAGGATGCTGCTAGAAGAAAATGGATTCAGTGTGGGAGTATCTCAAGTTCTTCTGAGCTCTATGATTATACAGCATTTGGAAACATCTAATCTTCGAAAAATCCAAAACAAAAATGATATATTCCATAATCTCATCATCTTTCTCAGAGAGAAATCAGATTAAGATCATGAGTAGGGGAGTTAAAACATAAACACACACACACACACACACACACACACACACACACAGCCTGGAAGTCATAGGTACGTATGAAAACTCTAATAGATGCTAGAGGATATTCCATCAGTGGTGACCTGAGGTGGATTAATAATAATAATACTTTTAATTCTTTCCTTTTAATTATTATTTTATCTTATAACTTCAAAGGGATTTTTCAAAGCAAAACTTTGCTGTCAAAGAGGTGAAGTAGGGCTTCCCTGGTGGCGCAGTGGTTGGGAGTCCGCCTGCCGATGCAGGGGACACAGGTTCGTGCCCGGGTCCGGGAGGATCCCGCGTGCCGCGGAGCGGCTGGGCCCGTGGGCCATGGCCGCTGGGCCTGCGCGTCCGGAGCCTGTGCTCCGCAGCGGGAGAGGCCACAACGGTGAGAGGCATGCGTACCGCAAAAAAAAGAAAAAAAAAAACAGAGGTGAAGTGTTTCTTTTCTGAAGAGAAGGCTTTCCTGGGCCTATGAACAGTGTACATAACATATCCAGGCATCGGTTCTTTCTGTTGAAGAACGCCCTTCCTCTACCTCTCACAGTCTTTGGAGAGTAAATTAAATGATGTCCTTAAAGTTCTTTTAGCTGCTGGTGGCTTCACAAATATGAGGCAATGTGTAATTTGGCTGGTCACGATTGTTAATCCTCAACATCTATAGAAGAAGTAAAGTGAGTTCCTATTACATGGGGGCCCCTTGGAGGCAGAAAGAGCCATCTGGTTGCTTACCTTGAGTGAAAAATTGGATCTGCAGCTGAAAGAGAAAAGAGTCTCTGGAGGAAGGAATGACCTGGGAACCTGCCCCAGCCTGTGAGGCATTTGTACACATACCCACGTGTGCCTCCTTTGGATTATAACAATGCAAGGGAAGCAGATGCAAGGGAAGCAGAGGGAAGCAGATGTAGAAGTGCACACACTACCCCTGGGAACACTATACTACAAGGAAAGGAGGAATCAAGAGACAGGATCCAGAAAGGCAGCTGATCTAATGTGAAAAAAAAGAGTTTAAAGGAACTTATTTAAAAAGGAATCTTTAAGGTAATGAAAAACAAACGACTCCCCACCTACCTTGAGCACCTTTAGGGGCTCATTCCTTGGAAATTTAGCCCTTCTATCGTTTATAAAATTTTTTCTAAAATAATTTCAACCTTACAAAAAGGTTGCAAAATAAGTATAGAGAACGTCTGTATACCCTTTCCCAGTTTTACCAATTTGTACTACTTTTCCACCTTTTTTTCTCTCTCATTAAAATAAAATAATTTAATGTTGATATATATATATAATATATGCATATTAAATGTATATATGTATATCTCAAATTCACAAAATTTAATAATGCAATGCTTATCTATCTATAGCCTATATATTCCAATTTTATTAAAACAGCCAGTTATGGCTTTTATAGCATTTTTTCCCTCCAATATAAGATCCAGCAGTTCACAGTTATTTATTGTATTTAGTTGGCACATCTGCTATTTCCTCTTATTTCCATTCAAGTAATATATGCCCGGTTGGAATACTATATAAGTGATGTGTCCGTAGGGTGTCACATCTGAAGGCACCTTGTCCATCTGCCACTCATTGGTGATGTTAATTCTGGTCACCACGTCGAAGTGTTGCCCATTTTTTCCACTCTATAATAACTATGTTTCCCCTTGCAACTGATAAGTGATCTGTGGGGAAACAGTTGGGGATTATGTAAATATTCTGTTTTTCATCAAACTTTTCCTCTAGATTTAGTATCCGTTGATAATTCTTGTCTAAAAGAATCTGTTTGCTGATGGTTGCAAATAATGTTTTCCCCAATTCACTATTCTCTCCACAGTGATCAGTTGGCATCAATTAGGAAGAGCCTTCCTTTCTTCCCCATTTATTTAGTTGTTTGCTTACCTATTATTTATAATTATACATTCATGGATTCCTATTTTATTCAGTTATAATACATTATGCTTCTTAATTTTGGTTGCTGAAATTATTCCAGATGCATACAATGGGAGCCCCTTCAAGCTAGCTCTTATTTTCTTTCAAAATGTTTTTCTTTTTTTTAAGCACTTCTTACACAGTAAGATGTTCCAGACTCATCTTATACCTTCCCTGCTCCAGCCCTGGACTCAACCATGTATTCAGTTTGCCCCAGTCCTTTTAGTGGGGAATGACATTCAGAATCCAACATCTAGGCTTTAAGTGTGCTCCTTACTCCTGAAGTGTCATTGCTTCTTGTGCTTTCAATGGAAATATACGTTCCTACTGATATCTCCAATTCCAATCTAACCCCAAAAGGTTCTTCTTGCCTTCCCTCGTTCCATATTCCCTTTTATCACCAACATCACCACATTTACTGATTTGTTCAGTCCTGTAATGCACACAAATTACTTTCAGAATTGTTTCACCCATACCACTACCAAAACCAAACCAAAGGGTAAACAAGACTTTAAGATTTGATGGCAGTTTTCCCGTCTAGATTGAGGGAAGTCAACGTACTGTTCAAAAGATAGGTGTAGGGACATTCCTGGTGGCACAGTGGTTAAGAATTCGCCTGCCAATGCAGGGGATACGGGTTCGAGCCCTGGTCCAGGAAGATCCCATATATCACGGAGCAATATAAGCCCGTGCACCACAACTACTAAGCCTGCACTCTAGAGCCCACGAGCCACAACTACTGAGCCCGCATGCTGCAACTACTGAAGCCTGTGCACCTAGAGCCAGTGCTCCGCAACAAGAGAAGCCACAGCAATAAGAAGCCCACGCACCGCAACGAAGAGTAGCCTCCGCTTGCCGCAACTAGAGAAAGCCTGCATGAAGCAACAAAGACCCAACGCAGCCAGCATAAATAAATAAAATTTAACAAAACAAAACAAAATATACATGTAGATCCTTAAAACTGTGAATTGTATTGAATGTAAATTATATCTTGGTAAGTATATAATTATATTAAAATATTTGGATTAGTTACTGTTTAGTTTTCCTTTAAGTGTGCTTTTCATTTAAAAATGGTTGGGATTATTAGTTTCTGGTTAGAGCCGGTTGTTGGCTTTCTTCTTCCTTTTCTTACTGATTTTTTTAGTTTTGAATATTTAGAACATTAACAAACTTCCAAAAGCCCAAACTGTACAAAAAATTATACTCAGAGAGGTGTCACCTCCTCCCCTCCCCTTCTAACTCTGCTGTCCTGCCAGTGCCTTGTAGATATAAGTTATTTGGGTTATGTCTACTGTATTTCTCTTGTAAAAGTAAGCAGATACATGCATATTTTATTTCCCCTTATTCCTTAAACAAAATTAACATGTGATATATATGCTTTTATAGTAACCTTCTTGTAAATAAGACACAAGTCAAAAAAAAAGATAAAATGTATCCTACTATTATTTAATTATTTTTACAAATACCTATTACCTACATTAGATGTGTAAAAACACAAGATGAAGAGAGTTCTTATTGACCTCTTCTTTAATTCTGGAGTCTTTGATCCAGTTGTTCAACTCTAGTATATTTGTAGATTATTTTCTTAATAATTAGATAAGCAAACTATATGTTACTTTTTAGCTTTATCTTCAACTACAGTTGCTCAAAATCTTCCTAGTTTCATTAGCACAATGGTCTTCTCTAATTTCCTCCACCTTCCCCCCCGCCTTATTTTTTTAACCTCCAACAACAAAAAAATGCAAGCTTGGGTTGGTCCTCTTGAGTCCTTAAGCGCTATACAGGACTTTCTCTCTACTCTTTACCCCTTCCTCTTTAATAACACATTTGTCCTGATTTATTAGGCTCCTTCCCTCACTTGGAGGAGGTCATGGTATGCAAACTAAGCCTCCAGGTCTAAAATCAATAATCACCACTCTATTACCCTACACATTTTGGATTTTTCAAGATATTTTACTGTAACAGATGCTATAAAGTATATTTCATATTCTAGTAAACATTTTGGGTAGTGAGGAAAAAAATCCTGGACAAGAAGCCAGGATGTATTCCCCTGATATCCAGTTCTTTCCTCTAACTTCCCAAACCAAATCTGGACTGTGCATGTATGCATAGTATTTGTGCTTAGCTAAAGAGAGATTTAGCCATTGTCATAGCTCCTGGGAGGCAAGTTCTAAACCCATCAAATTTCCCAAGTGATAGATGTGTCTTTGTTATTGATAGTGGGCCCCTCAACCACACCTGATAGTTTATGCTAACAAGGTGACTCAAAGGGGGTCCCTAGATAGTTTATGCTAAGGAGATGACTCAGGATGAGGGCTAGCCACTCCAGAATGACCAAATATGTGATTGAAGGGTTGGTGCTCAGGGGGTATAGGTGGGAGGCTGGAGACTGAGTTCAACTACATAAGCAATAATTCAATTAATCATGCCTATGTAATGAAACTCCAGTAAAAACTCTGGACACCAGAGCTTGGGTGAGCTTCCCTGGTTGCAATGCTCCATGTATTGCTATGCATTGATGCTGGGAGGGTAACATGGCCCTGAGGACAATGGAAACTTCACATTTTGAAAATCTCCTAGATTCCTCCCTCCACAGTTCTTCCTTTGGGTGGTTCTAAATTATATTTGTTTATACTAATAAAACTGCAGTCATAAGTATAACACTTTGCAGAGTTCTGTGAGTAATCCTAGCTAGTTATCAGACTTGAGGTTGGTCATGGGAATCCTTGAACCTATAGCCAGCAGCTCTGATGTGAGAGGGGCCCTTGAACTATGGCTGGTTGTCTTCAGTGATGCCAGTATCATCACTGAGGGAAAAGACTGTTCATTTTCCCTATTTGAAATGCATAGAAAAGGAATTAAATTATGACTTTAAACTCCTTTACACTCCTAAGATTCCAATTCTGTGCTACTTTCCATTTAGATTCCCATTTTCCCAATTTCTTGGTTCATTTGAAACCTGAGGAAAACAACCTATTAAAAAATATATACACATAAAACTGCAAATAAACAAAATAAACAGAATGTACATAAAGCACAATCTTGCTAGTAGAGATAGAGACAAAGAGTTATAGAAAAGAGGCTTTGCTTCCAAATTTTGTTGACAGTTTATGGATGATCTAAAATGGTAAAACACATGCCTTTCAAGCATGCAATTCTCTGTGTCTGCCCGTTAATGATATCACCACTGCTCCTCCAAAATTATGAGCCTTTAATTATTCCTATCGTAAAAGCAAGGGTCCACTTTCTGTCTAGTTATGACCTGCCTATGGTAAACATTGCCCAGGAACATACTCTGTTCTGCATAATTACCACACAGTAAAAAGTTAGCAGATAAAAACAGAAAGATCTGCTTTTCTCTGAGCAATTCAAAACCTGAAAATTAGATGTCACCGTTCACTCAGACCCAGCTCTGTTTGCTGCAGTGCAGTAATTACTAAATGGAAAAAAAAAAATTAATCCAATGCATTTTTTATTCGCTGCCTCATGCCTTTTTGAAAACAGTCCATTACCCAGGCAAAGAAATAAAGCACAAAGTGGAAGTATGTACTAGATAGTGGATAGTAGCTATACTAGCAAAGCTTCCTTGCTAATTCCAACACTTGCCCCAAAGCAAGCCTTGCTAAGATGCCTCCAGGTGGGGTCCATCAGGTGGGGCATGTGTCAGGGCTTCTAGGATGGCAACCACCTGAGGGAAAGAGGCTGAGTAAAGGAAGCAGCAGGCTGTGGGAGAAACATTACTGAATATTGTAGGAAAGATGCCATAAAACAATTTTTCCTTAACGAGGCTATAACTACAGCAAGGTTCATGCAAATTAATGCTAGTTTCTAACCTTTCTCAGGTCAATGTCAGTTCTAGGAATGAGGAAGAAAATGACCAGCCAGCATACAACCAGTACTTTTCTGAAGCTCATTCATTCAATTTTCCTTTCATTTATTCTACAATATATATTGACTATTTACTAAGTTCTAGGCATGGTTTTAAGTACTGTGGATGCATAGTGTTTCACTAGATAGGTTAATATCTGTAGACTGTGTAACTAGCTTATGGGTTATTGAATGCATAAGCACCCACAAATGAACAGGACTAGGGAAAAAGGAAACGAACAGTTGACTCTCAAACTTTACACTGGTATGCTAAGGGTAGAGAACTTTGGCCTCATGTACGATCTCAGAGAATGGACAAGGAACTCATCATTTCAGTGCCTTAGAGGGTCTCTATCACAGTGGTTTACTTTCATGAGACGTCCTAATAATGCACAGGCACAGTAAAAATGCTTGAGGAATATTTCTCTACCTTCACATTTATTTACAAAGCAAAGTATCTTTAAGGTCTCCTAGAAGAAACAATACAGGTGGAAAATACAAATACCAGCCTTGCTGAACAGTTCTGAAAGCAAGAGACATGAAGGAAGTGATGTATTCTATCTTATCTATTGTTTTATGCCCACTGCCAAATAAAATGGCTGCAATGTATTAGAAGCTCAATGATCTCTTGTGGAATGAATGAATGAATGAATGAATGAATGGTAAAGGAGATTTAGAGGAAGGACATGACAGACAACAGGGAGAAAAATAATCTGTGTTACATAAAATAAAGCTATTCTATGTCTTTTCCCACAGCAGCTGAAGAAGCAGCTACCTCCCATGAGCCACATTTTATTAAGGAGGATTTATAGGCACTAATAAATTCAAGACATCTTATCACAGACCTTAGGAGAAAGATGGGAACATAGTCACTTATAGACGTGTCTTTATGTAGATTGACAAGGCTGACTGAGGGGTTTATTATTTTCCCAGAGCACTTCTCCAAGGGTGATGCTGTGCCTCCCAAGACTCATCAAACCCACCATTTGCTACCCACTTTGTTGATTCAAGTGAGAACAAATGGTTGAGCCAGAGGAACCCTGGAATGTGTCTTCAGCGACTTTGACCTTGGACAAGGTATCTCCTATGTCCAGGCTTTGTTTCCATTATTTTCAAAAGGAGAGCATTGATGCCAATTGTACTTAGGTCCCTTCAAGAACTTCAATTCTATGACTCTAAAATCTGAGTAGAAATTATGGGTGCTAGTGGAATTTTCATCTAAATTTAAAGATTATTGTTTTGGAAGAGATTTTTGAATGTAGATATTCAAAGTGAAGATTACTCTGTGGTCTTTTAAATGAAAACATGACAAACGATAGCTTTTAATGCCAAAAATATGGATTTCTAGAAAGTATACAGGACATATCACAGAGTGGGGAAGAATGCTAGGCAGAAGACATGAAATGTTAAGAGAATGAAAATGAATGCTCATACAACATCAGTTATAATAGAGAACTACAGAGTTGATTGAGAAAGGAGAAAACAAACGTGTGTACATGTGTGTGGGGGGGATTTTTCACTGTGATTTTCCAAGAATAAAAAGTGACAGACTTATGACTTAAGATACTATAAATCAGTACACAAAGTGTGGAAAATTAAAAGTGATCCTGGATTTTTAATAGAAAGATTTAAATATGATCTCAGTTTTCAGGAAATAAGACCTGTGGTGAATACACAAAAACACAAGCGAAATTTTCTGATCTCGCAACATGGTAGAAAGTATTTTGGTGAAAACCATTAAGATGGTTTATTGAAGCAATATTACGCACATATATCTATTATGGTCTCTATTACATCACATTGTAGTGACTGTTCAAAGATGTTTCTTCCACTAGATTGCAAGCTTCATGAGGGTTGAAACTTTTTTCTCAGGACTTACTATAATTGCTAGAACAGAGTAACTCAATTTGTGTGGAATTCATGCTAAGCCAGTGTTAACTACATATCAACTATTTGAATAAAAACACAAAAATAGACAAAATACTGGATGATTCCACTTATCTGAGGTATTTAAAGTAGTCAAACTCATAGGACGGAAAACAGAATGGTGGTTGCCAGAGGCTGGAGGTTGGGGGGAAATGGGGAATTGTTATTCAGTGGATATAGATCTCCAGAAAAAGTTCTGGAGATCTGTTGCACAACAATGTGAATATATTTAACACTATTGAACTGTACACTTAAAATGGTTAAAATTATAAATTCTATGTTATGTGGGGTTTTCTTTTTTACCATAGTTAAAATTAAAAAAAAATTTTTTTTCAACACAGAACAAAATCTATACTAAAGCTACTTGACCAAAGATATCTAAACATGTTAAAGATACAGATAGACAGCTGGTCTTAGAAGCCAGGGAAGAAATTATTTACTCAGAAAGTCCATATACTTTTTACTGACTACTAGGGGAGCAAATGTTTAAAGGATGAGTAATATTCGGCCTGCTAGACTCTCAAATTCATCCTGGAAGCACAGCTCCAGGGCCTCATTGCTCAAGGACTCCTGCCATCTGACCCCATCTAAGGAGGCATGGGGTGAATAATGCCTCCGTGAATAATGCTCTTCTTCTCATCCTCCACTACACTGGCCTCTACAGCCAGGAAGGACAGTGTGTCCGTTTATAATTCCCTTGTGACAACCAGACTCCCATGTGTGAAACAAGCTGAAACTCAATTAAAGAGGATGTGGTACCTGCAATCTTTCATTAAGTCCTTTGGCAGCAAACACACAGCTATAGACATTCCTTCTTTTCTTCTCCCCGAGAAGCATCTCCTGGGTTTTAATTCTGAATAAGGAGAGATGTAGGGGATTCTTCAGAATTCAGTCCTGAAAAATAACTTCTTAGATGGATATTTAGAGAATGTCAGTAGGCAACCTCATGCTCTTGCAGGAAGATGAGGAAGAATGGATCTGATTGCATCTCCTATCAATACCATCATAGAGAAGGAGGGGCACGAGAGAGATGGTAAGTTTGACAGTAATCGTTTTCAGCAGCTCTGACAAGCCAAGAAACTTCATCCGTTCATCACACTTTCCCCTCTCTGCTGATTTTAAATGCAAGCCCCTTACGTCAAGCCTGACTGACTTCTCTCTTGATTCAGAGTAATTGGGATCCTCAGAGGCTTCCCAGAAGGAAACATTTGCTGGTTGTATCATCTCTGAGTATTAACACTAGATAGTGGTTTGGCTCATGTTCAGTATCTTTGGATATCACATTGGGGACTGAGAGTGTTGGGCTGCTGAAACCCCAAAAGCCCACAATAGGGGAAAAAGTCACAATAGCGGCTTTTCCTCTCTTACCTAGATCATCACCCATTTCAATTACAACGTGTAATAGAAATCATGATACAGTCTGAAATCTTAAGAGATCAAAACAATCCTGAAATATTTCCAACCTCTCCGAACCATGCTCCATGAAAGCGTTACGTACATATTGCAATCACATTGATTACTACTTGTCATCATTACAGATGGGCCTGACGACGTCTAGGATTTTAATGAGCCCGTATGGATTTTGTGTTCTACGTTTGGTCTGAGAGACAGCAGTAGCTCCTTTCAGTGGAGACTGCTTCCAAGTCTGAAGCTTTTAAGGTCAGCTTGTTTGCCTTTGGATGGAATGATTATCTTATTAAATGGACAAAACACAAGAATCAGATCTTTAGGGGAAAGTAGAAGGAAGAATGATTTTCTAGGGAATCTGATTTATTAGAGAGTTAGCATGGATAATTCAGAGCTTTTTCATCAACAACTTTCAATATCCAGCTGCTTCAGTTCTTCCTTCACTTTGCCTGTATAAAATACTGGAAGAAGTATTACTTATAATATCCTCCAGTCTCTACGGCACATTTTCTTTGAACTTAGCAGAGAGTTTTTCTTTTTTCTTCACTTATCTGATCACATATTTAACAGTAATATTCATATGGATATCATTGTGCATCCTTGATGGAAGAAAATTTTGTAGATGTTAAAAATCATCACTTCTGTGTTTGTCCGGGAATTCTAAGTCAAGATTCTGAGCACTGCCAGCTTGGTGAGACTGCATTCTCTCACTACTCTTTCCCTTTTATTTTTAAGTAGTTTAGTAGAATTGACTAATACATCCTTGTCCCTACAGTGTTACTGTAAGCCTGACTCTTGGAAATGCTTGAGTGGAGGAGGGAATACTTGATAAGCTAAACTCTTTGGTCATAGGTCATGTGAGCACACAGACCCAGAGTTGTATATCTTTTCTCAAAAAATGAGTCCACAGATGAGATGGTGTTACATTTCCATTTTTTCAGGAGGTTGGGTGAATATAACTTTGGCTGTGAGTTTGTAATCCCCAGCCATTTGCATAGAACTTTGTATTAAGGGTGCAACTGTCACAGCAATCAATTCATCAAGAGGCTCTTCTTTTTCTCCAGGGGAACAGAAAGGATATGAAACTTCTGGGTGAATGTAGGAACAGCTGAGACTTGAAAACAGAAAACCTGTATCAGTCAGAGTTGTCCTGTTTTTGGATAAATCTTGCATACCTTTGTATTCTAGTTCCTTCTGACTTTCCCAATCACCATGTTCTGATTTTTGTCTCTCCTGTCAAGTTGATTTGTTTCTCTTTTTTAAATGTATGCTCTGACTAAAATGAACCCTTCTTACCTCATCCTTACACCTCCCATTTTCCCAGCACCATTTTAATTAGGTAGAGATGTATAGAAACATCACATCTCTTACAGAAACTATGGAAAGAGCAGATGCAAAACAAAAGCCCTCAAGGCACAAGCGTTGTTATCAACAAGCTTCACAGGCTGTACGAAAAAAATGACTTAGAGAAACAGTCATAATAGTTTACTTCCTATTTTACCTTTGATTCAAAATAGGAGTTAAACGGTTTCATTTGATAGCAAAATAATATTTTCCCTCCTAACTGATGATTTGACTTTTGAAATAGAGTTTTTCATAAAAGCTCAGCAGAAGAATTTGGGCTGAGAGGTAGTGAAAAGATAAGGGTAGCAATAATGTTGATTTTATCGTCTTTAACCGTGAAAGGAAAGAGTGTGTGTGTGTGTGCACGTGCACGCGCGTGCACGTGCTCATAGTGTGTGGGGTATGTGTGTCTGTATCTGAGACATAATGAGGGAAATGGATTAGAACTGACAGCTGTAAAAACATCTCTCAGTAAGTGTTGATTTCCTACCATCAATATGTTTGTGATCTCTGATTCTAAACTGATTTCAGAACTCTGAGGTAGGCATATTTCTCCTTGCATCACTCTCATATCTCTATAGGAATTTTCTTCTTCCCTTCATTGCTCACAGACCTCCTCCATTTCAGCTTCTAATTCAGACCCAATCTTTCCTGGCCATGCTAAACACCTTACAGAGTTCTGAACCTCTGCATGAACATTTGCTTTTCCACTATGTCATGCATGTTTTCTAAGGCAGGTTTGTCCAATAAAATAAGCTAGATTATAAAGTACAAGATATTGCAAGGAAGTAAGATAGATCTAGATGAAACTGCTTAAACAGACAGTGTAGTTTCCACCACCTGCCTAGATCGTCACCAGAATTTCAGATGAAAGACTCTGGGAATATGAACTAAACAACAGCAACCCTGATGGAGAATTGTATTAAATACAGTGAATGTTCAAATAGGCCAAGAATGTGTCATGGCTTGCTTGGAAGTGCAATATTACTAATTTGCATATTTCGCAAGTTATTACTGAGATTTGATGATTTGTCCAAGTAAAGTGCTTAAAAATATAAAAGTTTAATGGGTTCAGAGTCCATTGTACTTTCTGACATTGCCTGTTGACATATCCTAGTACATTTTAATGCTTTTTCACACTTGACATGGCACTACTGTACAGTAATTAAGTTCCCATAAATATGTTCAGTAATGATTGCTATTTAAACTGATCAGCCATTGATTTGTTCATATCAATTCAATGACAACTCTGTTTCTCAAATTAAGTCAACAAGATTATGACAGTCTTAACTTATATCATTTAATTTGAAGTAGAAGAATAAGAATAGATGAGGACAATATGTTTGGCATTGATCACTGTAAATTCATTTTTAATAACTGTTGAGTGTTATATAGTGTACATACTTCAGTTTCTTACAAGGATGAAAATAGGAATTCATGTGAAAAGTACTCAGTTTACAAAATATCCCTAGGAATCCAGAAATAAATTGTAAAACAGATGTGAAGGGCTTATCACACAGATTTACTTCATCTTAGAATATTTACCTTGGCTAAGCAGATCAGATGACTTTATGCTGTTTTACATGCACATAATACTTAAAATAAAAAATAAAGGTGAGTATTCTGCCTGAAAGCATCCCCTAACTGCTTCTCTTCACTTTGAATTCTTCTGGAAGTGCTCTTCTACCTCAGACTTCTACATAGCCTAGGGATGATATCCAAACTATATAATCTAGCATGTGGTGCCCCACATTTGATTTTCAAACCTTGTCATCGCCTTCTCTCCAACACGACCTCTCTTTCAGAGGATTTTGTCTACTCACCCTCTTCCAAACAAAAATTTCCCAGAATCTCCTGAACAATCCTCTCTAGTCACTGATTCCTTTGCCTTCATCTCTCTATGAAATAAATGTTTTGGGATTTTTCCCAATGGCTGTGTCTTTTCTTTCTGCCTGTCCTTCCTCCACATTAGAGTGTAAATTATTCAGAAATGATGTCCTTCCATCCTACACTGCCACAAACAGTCACATACATTTTATGCCGCGTAACTCTAGGGAACCCTATCCAAGGGGCCACCACGTACACAGTGAGCCCTTGAGACCCGCCTGCCTCCACAGACTTTGTCACTCATAATCAACAAGCAGCCGAGCAAACCATGGACACACATCCAACACTAGGTAATGACAAACTCAGGCATCATTTTAAAAGGCAGAAAATGAGAAGAAAAAAATGAATGAAGAAAAGATTGACTCTACCCATGCATCTGTCCAGGTCAGAGAATTTTCTTATCTTCATGATCAATTGCTTTGTTTCTTTACATTTTTTTAGGTGTACATTGGGAAAACCAATTTATAGAGCACTTTGGCAAAGCTGAAGATTCTCAAACCCTACACACAGGAAGTCCACTCCCAGGTATACATCCTAGGGAAACATTGGTCCATGTGCATAAGACCTATATAACATTATCACCAATTGCTTTGTTTCAAATGGGGCAAATGGTGAGCCTGGTTGATGGACTGAAACACAGAGGGTTTGGTGGTTAGATCCTCCTCTTGATCCAGGGGAGGTATCTTGCAACTGGAAATTTGATCTCAGCTATCTTTCCAGGCTGCACCTTTGCATTGACAACAACCTCATGCCAACCTCTTTTGTTTGTTATTATTGTTCCTATGAAACAACAAAATTTGATCTCTCTATTCTAATACTCCTGATAAAAACTCAGGCACTTGTTTCTGAAACCTTTTCCTATTTTGCCCTCTCTGACATTCTATGACACTGTTCCCCATCCCCACTCCCCAGTCCCATGGTCACTATTTCCTCTGCTCTTTTTTTTTTCTTTTTTAAACCCTTTTCTGACTTCTTTCCTCTTCTTGTTCCTCCAATGGTCATCCTTTAAGGTTCACATCTCTACCCTGCTTTTCTCTCTGTACTCTGTCTCAGACACCGCATACAATTATCACATTTCCTTATCATCTCTTTGTAGAAGATAGACAATAATGTCGATTTATTCATAAATTCCTGACCTTTTCTCAAGCTTTGTGTCCATATTTCCAATGCCCTACTGAACATGATCAATGGGATATGCTGCCATCCAATAAAACTTAATGTGTCTAAACAAACCTTACTCCAGTGAGTCCTTCCTCCTCTGAATCTGATAATGTATTATCAGTCTTCTTCTCCCCAAGGATTGAAACCTTGATGCTATCTTTTTAACTTCCTTCTATTTATCGCCCCTAAACCCCCAGTCCATCAGTATTCAAGGGATGTTGATGTTAATAATTCATTCTAAATTACTTCCCACATCTGGCACTTTCATTACATTCATATCATTACCACAGTGCATGTCCTTATTACTTTACATCTGGACTCAGGTTAAGATACAGGAATTATTTAGTGAGCACCTGCTAAATACCAGAGACTGCTAGCTACTTTCACAAACACTGAATGTTTTTTTTCTAGGTTTCTCTTTTAAACTATTTTCAACCCAACTTTTAGGTTAATATTCCTAAAACATTAATTTAGTCATTTCTCTTTTCCCCTGGCAAAATCTCTCTAGTGGCAACCATATTTCTTCACTTCTTTTCATTACTCCACTGAAGATACATCTTTGCTCATTGCTTTATATACTGTGATATACTGAAAAAAATGTCCATAGACTTTTCCCATCCTCAAGTGAATACCACTTCGTGATGTGAACCTGTAGTTCCTCCATTCAAAATGTGGCATCTATTTTCCACTTTGTGTTGTGACTAGCTTTGGCCAATGGGACAAGAGGAAGCATGACTCCAGCAGAGACTTGAAAAGTGGACATGCACTAGGACTTGCTCATTCTTGTTGCACTTGGAACTGAAACGGAGAAGGACCTTGTGGGGCTCCTGGGCACAAAAGCCTTTCTGTGTCCCTCATTTCTTGATTACAGGAAATAGGCTTCATTCAGCTTCCATGACCTTCCCTGAGTTCCAACAAACAGGTTCAAACGGTTGCTAATTAGGGCAGGGAGGGAATGTGGAGACAAGGGAGGGACAGTGAAAAGAAAAAACAGTGCAGCCTTGGGGCAGGGTCCTGGTCCCCCCTCAAGGGATATACATAACAATATCTGTGAGCTGTTTTGCAGATATGGAAGCCCCCTCCAGGTGGGAGAAGTTAATGGTATGCTGCCCACAAGCACGTAGACCCCAGACCAGTTGAAACCAGAAGGTTGATGACGCTGACTCCTGCTTACCTCACCACCAACCAATCAGAAGAATGTCCACGAGCTGATCACCCCCTCTTTGAACAATTACTTTAAAATTCCTCACTACCTCCTGCAGGTCGAGACACACAGTTTTGAGGGCATTAGCCCACTGTGTCCCCCTTTGCCTGGCAAAGCAATAAAGTTATTCTTTTCTACTTCACCCAAAACTCTGTCTCTGAGATTTAATTTGGTGTCAGGTTCAGCTTCAGAACCTTGAGCACACCATGTTGATGAGCCTAAGCTAGCATGATGGAGGAACACTCTAGCTTACAGTGGAAAACCACTGGACATGGGAAAGAGGCCTTCTTAATACCAGCCATCAGCCAACCCACCAGCTGCCCACATATGCACAAGAGACCCTGCAGAAATCAGCAAACCCCACCTGGCCTAGAACAACTATTCAGCCATCCGCAAGATCATGAACCAAATAAATTAGTTGTTTTAAACCACTAAGCTTTGGTGGGGACTGTTATGCAGCCAAAGCTAATTAATATCTTGGTTCTGTTGCCTTCCTTTTGATGTCTTTCTTAAATACTCTGATTCATGACACTCTTTTTTTTTTTTTTTTGCGGTGCGCGGGCCTCTCACTGTCGCGGCCTCCCCCGCTGTAGAGCACAGGCTCCGGACGCGCAGGCTCAGTGGCCATGGCTCACGGGCACAGCCGCTCCGTGGCATGTAGAATCTTCGCGGACTGGGGCACGAACCCGCGTCCCCTGCATCGGCAGGCAGACTCTCAACCACCGCGCCACCAGGGAAGCCCCCATGACACTCTTTTTTTCCGAGTCTTATGGCATTCCAACTGTACCAATAGGTTGAGGAGATCCTCTTATTTTTCTCACACAATCCTACCAGTGTCTTTTTCATGGGAACAACTGATATATACCACGTATCAGGCACTTGACCATATCCTGTCTTATTGTTAACATCCTATGAGCCTAAGTCTATTTTCTCCAAGTAGGTAATGTATCTGACCTATCTCCTTAGAATTTTGGTATCATTTTAGAATTTATCAGCATTCTATGGCCAAAGTAGGCATTCGGTAAATAATTAATGAAAGATCCCTTCACAATTAAAAAAAAATATTGAACCATTTTAGTGCAAAAGGGGTTGATAGTTTACATGACTGAAAGACCATATTCAACAAGGTTGTACATCTGAGCATGCTTTTCTTCTCTGCCCTCCTCCTGCACTCATCTCAGAAATCCAACTTAAGAATTCCCTGCCCAGAGAAATACACAAGAGCAAAACACAGGGAAGGGTAAGACCCCAGCTTGCCCTTCATATATTTTTCTAATCCTTCATCACAAGTAGTAAGGTGAAAATGGTTTATCTCATTTATCTTTCAGCTTTATGTCAAATGTACATTGTGATATACGTAGGATACACAATGAAGCTGTTACTTTTCTTTTGCAGGACCATTAAGTTAGAAATTTCTGGCTTTTATTTTCTGGAGTGCCTACAGTATTTTTACTTCAGTGCTACATTAAAGTAATTTTTACATTTAATATGGAATAAGGGCAAAGCTGTCTCACAGTGCCCTAGCCACAGGTACGTGGGCGAAAACTTGTCTACAGATTATAGCTTGGAAACGGATTCAAAGGAAAGCTAAGAAAGGGAAAACAACTCAATTTGGAATGTGAATCAGCCTTGGAATTGGCATGCTTCAGTGAGAATGGTGTGTTTTCTTTTCTGCTTCAGAGATGGTTCCCCAATACAAATCCTGCTTCCAAGATAAAAAGGGTGTAGCGTTCCAATCTGGAGAGGTTTTGAGGCTCCTTGAGCAGAGAATTTTTTTCAAAAAACCCATAACATATGCATTTTCCATCAACCTGCTATTAAAAACAAATCCTTACATATAGTTATCATTTCCAGTTATTTTATCTCCTGTGTACCTATCAACTTTCATACCTTAAAGTCCCGGTCCATGAAAGTCCAGAAATGGGGAACTTTAACTATAGCATCTGAGATAAAATATAATAGTTATAGTTTTGATTTGTATTTTTCTAATAATCAGTGATGTTGAACATCTTTTCATGTGCCTCTTGGCCATCCGTATGTCTTCTTTGGAGAAATGTCTATTTAGGTCTTCTGCCCATTTTTTGATTGGGTTGTTTGTTTTTTTGCTATTGAGCTGCATGAGCTGTTTGTATATTTTGGAGATTAATCCTTTGTCAGTTGCTTCATTTGCAAATACACTACCATGTGTAAAACAGCTGGTGGGAACCTGCTGTATAGCTCAGGGAACTTGGTGCTCTGTGATGATCTAGATGGGGGGAGGCAGGGAAGGGAGGTCCAAGAGGGAGGGGATATATGTATACATATAGTTGATTCACTTCGTTGTACAGCAGAAACTAACAGAACATTGTAAAGCAACTATACCCCAATAAAAAAATATATATATATATACATATATATATAGTAGTGATAATCTTTTTGCAATTATTTTTGACGGCTGTATGTTTGTTTTTCTCTTTTATGTCTAAAGGGCTTTATCTGTAACATTCTTCAAGGAAAACAGTATGATAATACAGCCTTCTTTGTTCTTGGATTTCTAATTAATTCTAGGCTATATATAATAGTTCCACAGAATTTTCTTTTTGCTTCAAAAGCTACACTCTTCAGTGATAAGCAGTTGGAAGTAAATTCCCAGTTAAGTAGGCATGAAGTTGGCAAGGAAGGACGAAGCAGCAGAGAAGTTGAGGTTGAAACAAATGAAAGGACTTAGATTCTTTCCATGTTCTAAATCTTCGAGGCTGAAGATACTGTTTTACTCACTCAATCCTATTTTCCATTATTTCCTTGATTAAAAAATAATGACTGTGCCAAAACTAGAAGCAACAAGATGTTTCTTCATAAGTGAATAAAGAAACTGTGGTATAGCCACATGAGGGAATATTATTCCGCAATAAAAAGAAATGAGTGATCGAGAGACAAAAAGACATGGATGAATTTTAAATGCATATCGCTAAGTAAAAGAAGTTTGTCTGAAAGGTTACATATTGTATGATTCCAATTATATGACATTCTGGAAAACTCAAAACTATGTAGACACTAAAAAGATCAGTGGTTTCCAGGGATTCTAAGTCTGGGTGGGGAGAGGTAAATAGGTGAAGCATGGGTTTTTTAGGGTGGTGAAAGTATTCTGTATGATACTGTAATAGTGCATATATGACGCCATGAATTTGTGAAAACTCACAGAACTTTAAAGTACAAAAGATGAACCTTAATACATGCAAATTAAAAAATGTATTTATGAGGGTCGAGGATCCCAGAAGGAATAAAGAATGTGAAAAAAACAAAAAACAAACTAACTGTATCACAAATGTATGAAGCCACCTTATAGAAGAGGGTGGGGGAAAAGGTGATGAACTAAGTAACTTTGGAAGTCGATAAAGTTGCTTCCCATGGGGGTACAGGTTAACAGTTCTCAAACAACTTTATATGTATAGTGGAACTGAAATTGGAAATTTAATACAAGGTAAATGGGAACGTTTTACCATCTTAACAATTTTTCCATTAAAATCTAAAAATAAGTTTATTAAAAATATTGTGCATAGACTTTGTTATGTGCTATTCTAGACTAAAAAGAAGAAACTAGGAGTTTACAATCTAGTGAAAGGATATGGTAGAGCAGTGAAGTTTACTGAACATCTCATATATTTTTATAGATGTTCTATGATTTAATCCACTATGTTATTATCTCCATTTTACAGATGATGAAAATGAGTCTTAAGTAAATTATAGAATTTTCTGAGACTGCAAATCTACATGCCTCAAAGCTCATGCCTCTTGCACTACTGAGGGTTCCTTTCACCTGAGTAGATAGGATATGTGTTCAGATCATGGACTTCAAAGCAGCTGTTATCAGGTGTCATGAGTGCAACCAAAAAGACAATGCTGGTTCAAGGAGGGCGAGATCTACTGGGCTTCATGGTAGAAGGGGCTTTTGAGTTGGATATTCAGAGGAAAGTTAAGATTTTGATAGGTGAGCAGAAGGGAAAGTAATTCATGAGAAGGAAACAGATGGAGCTGAAGCCCCATGAGATAAGGTCTGGGAATTAAAGCTGGTCCAGTTTGGACAGAAGGTAGTGCTTATCTATGCCAATACTAGGGAAAAAACAATGAAAGAAGGTTTCTTTCCCTTCATTGTCTTTCTTTCCCAAAATCCAGACTGAGCCTCAGCAAAACTTCATAACGTGGAGATCCCTTAATCCCTCAGTGAACATAGCCAAGACCTAATACAAGTGTTAAGTATATATACACACACACAAAAAGCTTACACACGCTGAGTTTCTACCCATTAGGAGAAAGTGGCCGTTTATTAGACCTCATTATTGTCAGGCTTACTAGGTCTTTTTAAATTCATCTAGCAGGTACCTACTCTGAACCAGACACTATTCGAGGCAATCAGGACCCAGCAACAGAGTCTCTTCTCTTTCTCATGGTAGTATGATTGTTTGTTTATATGTCTGCCTTTCCTGCTAGATGGTGAATTCCTAGCATGCAAAAGATCACTGGCTTTAAAATACCACCTCCTTCTATTTTTTAGACTTAAATAATCAGGCTTAAAATAATTATTTTATAGAGAAGTAAAGCATTTTTTATTTTTTTTTTTTTGCCTTAAAACAAAATCTTTTAGTCTTGGACTAATTATCATTACAGACAAATTATTCCTGGGGGCTAAGTTTTCTTGGCCTAAGAATGTAGAAAAAGTTGGGTTTCAAGGAGATTTTGGAAGAGGAAAGAGAGTATGTGTTAACCTTGCATTTCATCCTCTTGAAAATTGCTATCTGTAAAATTTTTCATTTATTGGGAAAAAAAAAGTATGTCCCATCAACCATGTGTCAGGCAGTGTGCTTTGTGTTGTTGCCTCATTGATAGAAAGGTACTTGGTCTGCCCTCAGTGAGAGTGCAGTCCAGTGCAGAAACAGACATGTATAACATGCACAATAAATATGTGAATATCTTAAACTTTAATTGACTATCTACTATGTGCCAAGCACTAGCCTAGGCAGGGGAAATATTTGCTCAACAAAATCAACTCAATATTTCCGTATGGAGGGTACAGCCTAGAGGGGAGGATAGATATGAAACAAGTAATTATGTCTTACCAAATATAATTATAGACTCTACATCAGCGTTTCACAACTTCAACACTATTAACATTCTAAGATGAATAATTCTTTGTATATTATAGGATGTTTAGCAGCATCTCTGGTCTCCACTCCCACTAGATGCAAGTTGTACTTCTCTCTCCCAATCCCCTGCAGCTGTGCAATCAAATATGGTGCCAAAATTGCCAAATGGCCCCGGGAAGAATATTGCCCTAAGTTGGGAACCATAGCGCTATAATACAAAATGTTGAGAAATCATGGAATTCAGGGATTTAACCTAGCCAGCTTTCCTGAGAGAGGGATATTTAGGTTGAGAGCTGAATGTGAGAGATCTCATTAGGTGAAGGAGTAGTGAGAGGCCCTAATAGGGATAGATACCATTGTAACTGTCAGCAAGAGCCTTCATACCCCTTGAGCTCTAAATAAAGCGAGCCTGAAACCTTCCCCCAGCATCTCCTTCCTCTGCATCTGAGCTTCTCTTTCTGTGCATGTTGTCTCTAATTTACACTGAATTGTCTCTGTTGTGAATATTAGTTCTTCCTTGATTGTCCCTGAACTCCTACCCACCTGCCCCACACATACATGTATACGAGACAGCATGTAGCAAACTTCTTGAAGATGTAAGGAGGAGGCAAAGGAGAGGGTCAAGAAATGCAAACAACTTCATACTGAACTTTTAGCAGATCTGTTCTCAAATGCCCTTCAGCCTCCACTACAAAAGTACAAGTCTACTGGCTCATCACCCATAAAGTCCCTAATCACATGATGGCTCTTTTTTCCTCAGGATCCAATTTCAAATAAAAATCAATTTCTCAGCAGAGAAGCTTATGTGCTCTTTGTTGCTTGGGTTCCTACTGACATCTAGACACTCAGTGTTGCTCCTTCTACTGAGTGAAGCTTACTCATTTTTTTCCCCTGAATAATGGTCATGTGCAAAGACAAACACTGGTGCCAGCTCTTAAGATAAAAACTTCATCTTGTTTTGCTGTGGTAGAGTCATATGAAGTCTACAAAGAAGGGACACTTGAAGGAAAGTGTGCCCAAGTTGGTTAGTTATACAAAGAGAAAGACTTTACAGAATCTTGCAGAAGAAACAGTAGTTTGTTAGGATGAGGACAATGGAGAGCCAAACAGGCATTTTTAAGGACCTGAATGGAGACTAACTGGCAGTGTGACTTGACTATACCATGGGAGAAAGCAATAGGAAATGAGACTGGAAGAGGATGAAGTGAGGACTGGGGAGAGAGAAGGATAGCGAGAGAATGTGACCAATGCCACACTCAGTGTATTAGAATTTATAATACGGGTAATGTTGGAGTCATCGTAGATTTTTATCTAGTAGAATAAATTGAACAGGTTCTAGAATCACTGACAGAGTTTGCCACCTGGTGTCCATTAGGAGGATACTGTAAGGAGTATTCCAAGTGGGAGATGATGAAGTTGAATCTAAGGGGAGGTTGTGGTGTTTCATAGTTAGAAATAATAAAAATAAAAAGAGCTAAGGAGCTAACATCTAATAAGTGCCCTGCGCCAAGAGCTAACCTCTTAATACTTATTTATTTATTTATTCATTCATTCATTCTTGGCTGCATTGTGTCTTCGTTGCTGCGGGCTTTCTCCTGTTGCAGTGACCAGGGTCTACTCTTCACTGCTGTGCGTGGGCTTCTCATTGTGGTGGCTTCTCTTGTTGCAGAGCAGGGCTCTAGAGCGCAGGCTTCAGTAGTTGTGGCACACGAGCTTAGTTGCTCCGCGGCATGTGGGATCTTCCCAGACTAGGGATTGAACCCGCGTCCCCTTCACTGGCAGGCAGATTCTCAACCACTGCGCCACCGGGGAAGTCCCGTTGACATTTAGTAACTAATCTACCCAACGACCCTATGAGGTCATTACCAATGATGTCTTCATTTTACAGAGATGGTTTCCAATTTGCCTGGTCATACAGCTAGGAAGAGGTAGAACAATGATTCTAACCGAGGCCTGATTCTAACTCGGGTCACTCTTGTGCTGCATTTACTACTCTTCAATGGAGCCAGATTTTCTTAGTGAGTAAAAAGAAAGGGGTAGCAATTTGGGGGAATTTTTATGAATGTGATCTCAAAAATTCTTAGGCATGAGTTATAAAAAGATATAAATGAAAGGTCATTTTTGGTGTATACTTTTAATATACAGGTTGCTAGGGCTTGGTACATAACGACTTAGATATAATAGTATGAGGGAGGAAAGCATCTGGAATGACTCCACAGTTTTTGTTTGACTTGAACAGCATCCAGCCATTAAAAGATGTGGTGAGTTGTTAAGTCTAGTTTTAAACACAGTGGTCTTAAAGTACTCCTCAAGTAGGCAGTTGGACACAGGAATCTAGATTTCCTTAAAGGTCTCTGAGGAAATGTTTTTAAAAAAATTACCTAAAAGCTAAATCACAAATGACTTCCAAAAAAAAAAAAAACTGTAATGCCTATTGGTCACATCTGTGAGCATCTCCACGTGGAGACCAAATACACATATGTGTATCTCCAGATACTGCCATTCAAAGTTATTTGCACAGTCTTCCTCGTTTTAGTAAATAGCAACTCTATCTTTCCATCTTTCTACTAGTTTTTCAAGTCAGAAAACTCAGAGCCTTCCTTCATGTCTCTTCTTCTCTCACAAACCACATCCAATCTATTAACAAATCTTGGTTTACCTTCAGAACGGGTCCAAAATTAGACCTGCTGCCACTGTTGTTCAAGCCTATTACTTGGATTATTTCAATAGCCTTTTAATAATTAACTCTGCTTCTTTCTTTCCTGCATTTCCCATGGTATATTGTCAACACAGGAAGCAGTGATCTTTTTAAAATGTAAGGCTTGTTTAGTCAATTGATGTTCAACCAAGCCACTGAGCCAAAACAATGAGGAAAGGAAAGTCTTTTTAACATATGGATCTCTATATGAGGGGAAAAAAAAAAGAACAGAACTCCTCAATCCCTACTTCATTTTATATACAAAAATTAATTTGAGATACAAAATAAAGCTAAAGGTAAAAGCTAATATTATAAACTTCTAGAAGAAAATAGAAAAAGCTTTGTGAACCTATGAAAATGTACCAAACAGGACACATAAAGTACAGATCTGAAAATTTTAAGATGATTAACTGGATTTCTCCAAATGTAAAAATTTCTGGTCATCAAAAGTTTCCATTAAGAAAGTGACATAGGCAAACTACACACTGGGAAAAATGTCTGCAATACAAATGTATGAAAATAGCACTTTTTAGGGGAATATATAAAGAACTTCCACAAATCAACAATACAAAGACAAGTGGCAAATTTACAAAATGACAAAACATTTAAACCTGACAATCACAAAGATGTAGGAATGGCCAGTAAGCACAGGAACTGTGCTCATCATCTTCAGCCAACAGACAAATGTAAACTAAAACAACAAAGACAGACCATTGCAAACCCACTTGTATATGTAAAATTTTAAAAATACTAACAATACCAGTGGAGAACCACCACAACACTTACACAGTGCTGGTGGGAGTATAAAGAGATACGACTACTTTGAAGAACTCTTTGGCAGTTTAAAGTTGACCATGCATCTACCCTATGACCCAACTCCACAGCTACGTATATACTCAAAAGAAATAGAAACATGTCCTCATATTCTTCAGATAAATACCCAATACTAAACTTATGGTGGTGAGCATGCTGTAATGTAAAAAGAAGTTGAGATATAATGTTGTATACATAAAACTTACATGTTATAAACCAATGTTACCTCTATAAATAAAAAATAAAAGAAATAAAAACAAAACAAACAAGCAAAAACATGACCTCAAAAAGACACCATAGCAGCCTATTCATAACAACCCAAACTGGAAATAGCCCAAATTTCCATCAACAGGAAAATGGATATATAAACAATATAAACAAATAAACATTAGAATACTCCACAGCAATGAAGAGAAATGGACTATTAACATATGTAACAAGACTGAACTGCATAGACATTATGTTGAGCAAGAGATACCAGACACAAAAGAGTACAAACTATATGGTTCCATTTATATAAAGTTCAAGAACAGAAAAAGGAGAAAATTGACTGGAAAAATGTACGAGGGAATTTTCTGGTGTGATATATCTTGTTCTGGGTGGTAGTTATTCAAATATATACAAACACATAATTGTCCAGACTCCTGTTGAAAATTTAAAACAGGTACATTTTGTTTATTGTAAATTATACTTTGATATTAAAAGAAATAAAGAAACAAACAAACCACAAGGCAGATCATGTAGCCCTGTAAGGAAGTCAACATTTTTACAAAGGGCTTAGATGTCTGAACATGATCTTCCTGCCCTCAGCCCTACTTGTTACTTTCAGACCTCATCTCCGCTGGAGTCCTTTGCTTCATTCTCTTCTAACCACTCTGGTCGCCCTGCTGTTCCTTGAACATATCAAGAAAAGTCACTCCTCAAGGCCTTCATAGCCGCAGTTTTCTTCTTCTGGAAAGCCCTTCTCCAGAGCTTCATAATTTGCTCCACTGTTCCCTTTAGTGTCCACCCAAATGGCATCTCATCATGAAACTTTTTCTGCCAACTCTATTAAAAATAACTTCAGACACACATGCACACAAGCATGTACATACACACACCTACACAGTACCATCACCATCAGAATGCCCATTCGTCTTAATTGCCTTCTTTTTCTCTGCAGCACTTTATACCACCCTACTTGCTATAAAATTTACCTATTTGTTATTATTATTATTTTTACCAAATATTTCTCCTAAGCAGAATGAGTGCTTATTAAGGCAGGGACTCTGTATTTATACTTCTTCATTCCCAGTATCTAGAACAGTGCTTTATATAATAAGTTCTTGACAAATATTTGCTGAGTAAACATTACTTCAATATAAATAATTCTTTTAAACCTAAAATAAGCTATGAAATCTGAAAAAGACAGACTGCATGGCCAAAGAACAGAATGGATAAATGAAAATATAAGTAACTACATAAATGTGGAATTAATAATAGGGCAGCTAGAGTTTTGCAAAAGTTTGTGTGTTGGGTAGTGGTCCATGTAAAAGTTTAAATAAGCTAAATTCAGCAACATTTACAACTATTCTAGCTGGAGAAACACATTACTTTATCATAGCCTTGCAAGTGATTTTATTCCATGTTATTAAAAGACCTGTTAATTGTATCCTAATGAATTAAGAGGTAGTAAAGCATGTAGGGTTTTGTTTATTAATTCATCCAAGCTTTATTCATGTTCATAACACAGTAATATAATAATGCTAATTTTAGTGATATAAAACATTTTGGATCTGAATCGAAAGTACATTTAAGTCTATTTAGAGATTTATTTATTTATTTATTTATTCATTCATTCATTCATTCATTCATTCATTCATTCATGGTACGCGGGCCTCTCACTGCTGTGGCCTCTCCCGTTGCTGAGCACGGGCTCCGGACGCGCAGGCTCAGCGGCCATGGCTCACGGGCCCAGCCGCTCCGCGGCATGTGGGATCCTCCCGGACCGGTGCAAAAGCTTTATTTTTAAAATAATTATGTATTATTTTACTTCTCTAAATTAAATTATGACCGTTAGAGTGTAGCTAATCCATCACTTTTTTCTTTAAGAGTTTAGCAAGAAGTGGGTCCCTTTCACCTCAGCCCTACTTTACAATGTGCAAAATAATTGACCAAAGCAAAGATAGCAATTGAAAGAAAGGCTCTTAGGAAGATGATAGATATTGCAGATAAAGACATGAAACTGGAACTTGAGAAGGAAGGTAAAGGATATTATGAAAACACTTCATAGAAATGCGGTGAAAACCCTGAGACAAAAGTAATTCTTAGAGACCTTCAAGATGGCGGAGGAGTAAGACGTGGAGATCACCTTTCTCGCCACAAATACATCAGAAATACATCTACATGTGGAACAACTCCTACAGAACACCTACTGAACGCTGGCAGAAGACCTCAGACCTCCCAAAAGGCAAGAAAGTCCCCACGTACCTGGGTAGGGCAAAAGAAAAAAGTAATTCTTTCACATGCTTCTAGTTTATTCAACAACCAAAAAGAAAAGCTAGCCTGGAAGTTGTAAGGATTGAATTAGAAACTCCGTAGATACAGTAGGAAGCAAGAAGGAGTCACTGAAACACAGTTTTGAAGAGTTTAAAATTAGAAGGAAGCTTACCAAAATGAAGGCAGGCTGAGTGACCTGCCAAGTTGTACACACCGTAAGTTCTATCTGAGACTGTCCTTGATTCTGAAGTCGAAAGCGTGTAGGGGAGGGCTTCCCTGGTGGCGCAGTGGTTGAGTCCGCCTGCCGATTCAGGGGACACGGGTTCGTGCCCCGGTCCGGGAAGATCCACATGCCGCGGAGCGGCTGGGCCCGTGAGCCATGGCTGCTGAGCCTGCGCGTCCGGAGCCTGTGCTCCGCAACGGGAGAGGCCACAACAGTGAGAGGCCCGCGTACCACAAAAATAAAAAAAGCATGTAAGGGAAGGGCCAATGTCTACTAGCTTCTAAGTCCAAATTGTTACTGGAAATTATTGTGTATTATAGGACCTGAATGAGTGAGACTTATCGCTTCCCATTACCTATTTCATCATATGCAATCTAGGTCACAGTGTACTGATCCTCACCTCGAAGTTTGAAATTCATAAAGCCATATCATATACTACATGCAGGTCATTAAATATCCTCAGATTTCAAAGCAAAATAATTATGATACCTTAAATATGAATACTTAAGCAGATTTTAAGTATATGTACATACAGAGAAAATAAAAGAGAGACAGAGAGGAACCTGAGGGTATAGAGAAGCCACAAATATAAAAATGAGAAGGGAAACTCACACGTACTGAGTATTTTCTATGTGCCCAGCACTGTTCTAACCTGTACTTGCATTAGCTCATTTGATAAATATAATGATACATCTAAGGCTATCCACAGGATTCTGGCCATGAAACTTCCTTGCAGGTAAGACTATGTTTACTTAAGGGGTTTTGATATTTTTAAAACAACTAATCTACTTTAGCTAGAGTCATAGATTTGGTCTGTAATACCAAATTATTTTCACTGTGAATTGTGATGAGGGAAAGTTCTAGCACATATAAGTCCCTCAAAAATGCACTGATGGTACCTTCTGATGCGGCATAATTCTTCTAAGTTCAGATTCCTTATAAGCTTTTATCCTTAGAAACAGTTCTACTCTTAAAAAAAAAAAACAAAATCTGGCTCAGGACGTGTCTTTTTTCACAAAGTGAGAGCGTAGAACAAGTAAGTTATCTGGCGGGTAGCTTTTCTTCTTCTCTACTCTCAAGCCAGAATCAATGAACTGACAAGTAACACTTGGCTTAAGGATTTGGGAAATGGTAGATTTAGGAAGTGAGGAATTCTTGTAAAATCCATGCTTGAAAAGAAGTTTAATTTAGAATAAATGGAAAAAAAAAAAAAAGTATAGCCCAATCAGAAGAAAAAGGGATAGAGGAAGATGTGAAATAGGGACTCTAACCTTACTGACTTCTTGGCTTTGAGTTTAGATGTCATTTGTCAAATGATAGAGCCTGGGGACATTAGCCCAAGGCTAATGGAAAGACCTAAAAGAGCACAAGGAGAAAAAACATGTGTTGGGTATGGGTGTCCCCTGCACTCTCTGAGTGCAGGGCACAGGGTGGCTAAGGAGAGAGGAGGAGTCATGAAAAGTCAGGGCAATAATTGTGCTGAAAGCAGTGTGTACATCCGGACACTGAAAAAGATAATGCAACCCTAAGGCAAAAGTGGAATAGGATTCCAGGACCAGACAGCATAAGCAACCCACATATAAGAATTATAACACCATTACAAAGGGCCGTCATTTGTACTTTAAAGAGCAATTACTTATTAGAGCTTTTCTCTTCCATGGTTATCCTATAATTAAGTAGTACAAGATAAATAGACTATTCTCTGGTCTTCACTTTTGGCCTACTTAATGCCGGCAGATTACAAAATTTTGTGGTTTAGCCAATGCCCAGGTATATACTAGATGATCAATAAATACCTGTCATTTGACATCTAGATTATGGCAAAAGTTTCATAACAGAGTAAAAATTTCCTTTCTAACAGAGTTTCAAAAGCTTCTGTATTTCAGGTGGGTAGAAAATGTTAGGAAAAATCACCTGAATTGAAAAAAAAAGTGCACATTTTATTCCAATTAGGGAAGCAGTAAATATGAGCAGAGAACTCAAAGATCTCAGAAGTCACTCCTGCTCTGTTTGACTGTATCATTGTAAAGAGTGCTATGTATATTCTCAGAGACAGAAAGGGAAGATTATCTGTCATGTAGGAGACAAATCATGCTTACTCAGGAATGCTGTCTTAATAGGAAATCAGTAGAAATTACTGCCTAGAAGATATTATTCATTTTCAACAAGCTACCATTTGCAGGTGAGGACATATTTATCTTATTAATATGTACAGTTCAAGTGTAATTCACTTTACCAAAGCGTTTTTGTTCAGCCCTAGCAAAATGGGTATCTTCATAGGTCCCCCTTTCTGTTTGAACCACAATTTTCATGACTTCTTCACTCTTCAGCTCACCAAATCCATCCATCCCCTGTTCTAAACAACTCTGAGTTTGCACTTCCACATCCAGGCCTGCCTTCAAGTCTAATATGCTGGTCCATTTGTAGTTAAATACATAACTCCTAATCTATCTTTTCACATGTCAATCCATTCAAGTTTATGTCTGCTGTGTCCTTTAGTAGGAAGGATATCCCAGGTTATGATGAATAGATCCAGGCTAAGCTCTTAAGACCTGATAATGGAAGCTAATACCACTCCTCTGACTACCTTGATCAGGAGATAATTCCTTAACTGAAAGGTGGAACTATAGCTATCTGTGGCAAACTAGTGAGGGAAACCTTTTCTTGCAGAACTTTAGGAAAGAATGTGATCTTTCTCAGAGAGGCTACCTAAAGAGCTGGTGGAACATCTCAAAGGGATACATTTCTTAAAAGAGTAATGAAGGCAGTGGTAATTGTGTTTCAAATGTAAAGCTGTATTCTATAACCATTTGAAAGTAAACTCAGTGGTCATTAGAAGGTTAACCATTTAACCAGAAATTGTGAGTTTGCTCCTAGGTTTGTACTGGCAAACTTACTAATGCATTAGTCAAAATACTTTCTGCAGTTTCTTCACAGACACACACTCCCCCTCAAAAACAAAACAAAACAAAACATATATATATATATATATACTGATATATATTATAAAATTATATATAAAGGATATAATACGAGAATCTATTATAATTCTACTTTGTCATAGGTCCCAGCATTCCTGGCTTTTAATTTTCATTCATTCATTCACTCAATTGACATTGAGATCTCATTATATGTCCAACACTCATCTTCGTGCTGAATATGGAGATTTTTTTTTTTCATAGAGCTATTTTAAAGGTCAAAGTTCCATTAAGAAATGAGTGTGTAGGGGCTTCCCTGGTGGCGCAGTGGTTGAGAGTCCGCCTGCCGATGCAGGGGACATGGGTTCGTGCCCCAGTACGAGAAGATCCCACATGCCGTGGAGCGGCTGGGCCCGTGAGCCATGGCCGCTGAGCCTGCGCGTCCGGAGCCTGTGCTCCACAACGGGAGAAGCCACAACAGTGAGAGGCCCGCGTACCGCAAAAAAAAAAAAAAAAAAAAAAGAAAGAAATGAGTGTGTAGATGTGGGGTAGGGGCGGGTAAGTCATATAGTCACATGGGAGAGGAACTAGCAAGTGATAGCAAAAAAATAAAAATCATTTTGAGAGTACAGTCCCTCTTTGTTACCCATGGGGGATCGGTTCCAGGACCCCTGTAGATACCAAAATCCATGGATGCTTAAGTCCCTTATATAAAATGGTGGAGTTTTTGCCTATTACCTATGCACATCCTCCCATATACTTTAAATAATCTCTGGATTACTTATAATACCTAACACAACGTAAATGCTATTTAAATAGTTATAAATAAAATGTAAACGCTATGTAAATAGTTTTGCTTTTTGGAACTTTCTGGAATTTTTTCCCAATGTTTTCTATCCCCAACTGCTTGAATCACGAAAGCAAACCCCGTGGATTTGGAGGCCTGACTATATAGCAAAATAGATATTTTTTCCAAAAGATATAAACAGGATGGAGCAAGAAACTATTGAAAAAGGAAAAGGACAACATCTGTTTTCTAAGATAATATCTAGGTTAGAGTTTTATTTCAAGATCCAAGTACACATTTTGGGGAGGATGGATTTTGGCATGACTGATTATAACATTTCTAAATATTCTATCAACACATTTTTAAGAGTGATCTAATGACATTTTACTCATGCTGGCCTGTCCCTAGTACCTTGCTTATGCTTTGCATCATATGAAGTGTTCCGTTCAATACAGCAGCATACATGCTCTAGATGTTATATATATATATAACATTTTTAGCTTTAGGGAAGAAAATGAAAGACAGCCTGAAGGTGGGTAATAGGATAGTCAGGGTCAAGTGGCAGCCAGTCAGATGAATAAAGTGAGTTCTAGAAGAGGAAAAGGTAAAGAGTGATTTCTCAAGTATGAGTTAAGTCCGAGCTGAAACTGAGGCAAGAAAACCAATAGGAGTTATATGTAATGACAAGGTGACAAGTGATCACCATTGCAAGTTTTCTGGAATGGAGTCCTGCTAGTCTCTCCTCTAAGTCTCACACCAACTGCTCTGGCTCTTGTAACGCTCTTTGAAATGATATGTGTGTAAGCGCAAGCAACTGAATTGTCAAGAAGGAATTTTTTCTTATGTTTTAAAAAAACCCAAATGACTTTTGGTTAGTCATGATTAATATTCAGAAAGAGAAATGTTTATACTTTCATTGTTATTTATGATTCAACAAATGTATCAGATGTGAATAGATTTGTTTGTATGGTGGAGGCAGGTGCCTCCAAAGTAAGACTGCAAAGCACCTTATCTCTGACTCAGAAAAATGTGCTTCTTGAGAGAAAAAAAATCTATTTCATTGCAGATTTTATAAATGACTTTAAACAACAACAAAAATAAGAATTTAACTGCCAGTCTTCCTCTTGCTCACTTTTAGGTCTCTTTCACGATCAAGAAACAGTAAATGAATTTTTAACCCGATTATTCCAAACTGATGCTTCTCTTATATCCAGAGTCTCAGCCCACAGTTGCTGTTTCATTGACCTGACACTTACTTCCTGGACAGGTGATAGCAGGTCAATTGTATTTGACTGTCATCACATTTCCTGTCTTTCTCTTCTTCCTTGATTCTTTACCATTAAGCAGTCAGTCTGAGTCATTCAAAAGTCAGCTCAAATGTTACCTGCTGTGTGAAGTCCTCTTTGACACCCCTCTCCCTAGGGAGAATCAATTTCTCCCTACTCAGAATTCCCATACTAATTTGCTTATACTTTTATTCCTACCCCTGATGCCTTCCCACACCCCACAGCTGGAGGACAGAGATGATCCATTACTATATTTTTCTATCCCAAAGAACCTAGAAAAGGGAAGGAGAGGTTGAAGAAGGACCTGAGGGAAGAAAAGGCTAAGAAGCGAATCTTAGTAATAGCTAAGATATATTGAGCGTTCATCCATGCTAAAATATCATATCAGTATTTTGTGTGTTCATCTCATTTAATCAAACTGTGTGCCAAGCACTTTACATACACAATTGTTTTTAGTCCTCACAGAAACCCCATAAAGTAGTAATTATTAATATAAGCACTTTACGGGCAATGAAAGGAAGACTCAGAGAGGTTAAATAATCTTCTCTAGGTCAAACAACCAGCAAGTTAGAGAAGGACGTAAAGCCAGGTCAAACTGATTCCAAAGTCTGTGATCTAAACAGCCAAGCAACGCTATTAATTTGTGGAGATTTAACGAATTTGTCAAAGGTAATTTCATCGTTAATAATACACACTCTTCGGAGAGACGTTGATGGTAGCAGGTAGGATAAACTGCCTAGCCTGGAGACTGGAGAGATGAACTGCAGTGAAGAGAAAAATTAGAGAAGATGCTGCATAGGCAGTGACATGATGGAGAGGTTATTGCCTGTGTGATAATAGATAACAGCCCTGGGCTTATGGAGTATGACTCACAGTTCATGCTGGTACAAAGCTTAGTTCCGAGCCAGATGTAATTTTACTTTCTCTATACACTAATCAGAACGGTGGTTAACTTGAGATATGGTCCTGCTTTCATGTGGGCCTGCTGCTTTGGGACAGTATCAGAATCTCCAGGGTCAGCTTGGGCCTTATTAAGTCAAAGGAAAAGCCCCAGGTGAGTATCACCGGGATGTCTTCTAGTAGCCTACCCTCTGAATCCTGCTAATACCTGGCCAGACTAAAAACTCATGCTCTAAGCACTGAGAGTGCTTGTTCAAAGATCAGTCAAGGGTTATACATATTGGCTCACATTCTGAATAGCCTGTAGCTCCTTTCCAGGAGACAGCCTCAGATATAGAGCTGTCAATCATGGACAAACCTTCTAGAGTAGAAGATGCCAGTCCTTGAAGTGAGATGAAGCACTGCTGTCTGGGGAAAGTTAGTTAGGATGTCTGTTGGTGTGTGATGCTCTAATCTAAGAGTTGCTAATCATGCACGCTCCCTTCAAACCACAGTTCACACCACTGGGAAGGTTATCATGTTATGTAACAAGTACAACAAAACAACAAATGTATGTAACAATAACAACAACAAAAGCAGCAACGACTAAAAGTTATTAAACAGTTACGATGGGCCAGGATCTCTTTTATGTGCTTTACATTTATTAACTCATATAATAAAGATAAATAGAGAGAGATGTGAACATATAAATACAGACATCAGCCATACATAGCTCGAACTCACATTAATCCTCACACAAAACCTATGTCCAGATCATCCAATTATCAGACAGAATCCAGGAAACCTGAACCCTGGAGTCCTCAGGCTCCAGGTTGGGGGATATTTATGCCTGCAAACAGTGACAAAACCTAGTGTAGAATTGTAGAAAACCTATAACAATTTTTCTAATGTTGGACTGGGCAGGAATCAGTTCAGTTTAGAGAAGGGCATTCCACGTGTAGAATATGAGACCATAAAATCCAAGATCATCCTTTAATCAAAAGTAAATTTTGAGGGAAAACTGTTGGTAGAGAGGTACAATTATCACTTTATGCTGGACGGATACTTGGGAGAGCTTAAAAATAAATTCTAACAAATGGATGTTTGTGAACAGGAAATAAATTGCTTCAATTATTTGACAAGCACGAAGAGTATTCTGACAGCTAAATGAAATGTTTTATTGGTCTCTCATCCATTCACCAACCAGTATCTTTTCTTGTACTTAATGCCAGCCACTTCCAAAGGAATCATCTAAAAATACTGTTTTATTCACATCCAGGTAGGAAAACATGTCCCTTGCATTCAGACACAAAGGATCTAATGCTCTAGGATACAGCTCAAGAGGAAAGGAGACAACACTTGACTGGTGCACTGGCAAGGTTTCTTTGCAACCCCAGTAAAAATTAAATTGTGCCAATGGCAGTCTTCTAATTTCTCTATCAATAGACACGTTTTATATTCTTACTCTCACTCTCCAAGTCTCTACTCTGATATTTCCTCAAGTCACATCTATTTACATCTTACCTAAAAAAGTCCTAATAAAATCCTGCCACCTATTACCTATTTTAAGATCAGCCTCATTCTTTAGACACAGTTTCTGATCTACGTGTACCTCCTTACAATGTGGCCTCTGAAACACCTCTTGCTCAATAGTTTTTGAGAGGAAAATATAATAAGATAATACTGAGATGAAGTTAGACTATTAGCTCATGTGTATAAATGTTATGCCCTCCTGCTTCACCAAAACTCTAAATCTAGACAAGTCTTTAGAAACAGGAGGCTAGAAGTATTTTGAAACATATTTGTATAATACATATGAGACTCTCATCTCTTCGTTCCTCACAACAAGATTGTTAAATGGGAGTAATTTTTGCCCTATTTTGTGTGCGTGTATATTTTTATATGATATATATGTATACATACATAGGACATATACATGTGCACATACATGCCTATACATATACACATGTTTATACTTATATGTGTATATCTCTTTTTTTAAAAAAACTTACAAAACTGAATCAAAGTGGTAGACATCTACAAATTGCTAAAGAAGGAAGGAATAACCTCACTATTTACAACCCCTGGTTTGGAAAAATTACTTCCATAAGAAAGAAATATTTTAAAGTTTGACCTGGAAAGATGCTACCACTCTACCAGGATATTTTTAGGTATTGTTTATTATTTGGAGGAAAAGAGATCTTCAGTGTCTGACTTCGCAATGGTAACCTGTCTTCCTACACATATGATAGTTCAAGAAGTAAAGGATATCAAAATGAGTTCAAGGACTAAGGGATTGGGTTGACAGCTGTCATTTTTAGCTGTTTCAACCAAAACCCTATTTAAATCCCCAAATGCAGCTTAGCTTTTCCACATTCTAGTTTTTAATTTGTAAATCGGGATTTAAAGTGTTTAACCTCTTTGGAGCATACTTTGCAATGACATTAGATCACAGTAATTTGTATTTGCAAAGAGATATGGGACTTTGGATGAAAGCAGTTATAGAAGTACAAAATACTAGTATCTCTGTATATCATGAGATGACCTTAAACAAAAAAGAAATAGGACAATGCCATAATCTATCAAGAAATAATAGGTACGTTAAGCTTTCACCTTAACAACAACAGTATTTTTCCCCCTTTGGTTTTCAAGCAGAGTTTACTTTAGCAAATGTAAAAAATGTATTGAATATATTAAGTCAACATTTTTGTACACAGATACATGTGGGCTTTTTCTTTTTCTTCCCTGAAAGATGGGATTAGGCTGAGCAGCGGTGGCTGTCGGAAGCTCAGAATCCCTGCCTCCCAGAATGGGTACTTGTAATTAAAAGCTTAGCTCACCTTATCCTTCCAGTCTCCCAGGCGAAAAGTCAAAGCCTGCATTTAATTGCATATATATGTGTGCATGTTTCTAAAACCAAAGCTCCAAAGAGAGGCAATGCTTAGGAGGCGAGAAGGCTATGCACAGACAGATATTTGACACAGAATCAAAAGTAAAAGAAAAGAGAGAAAAGGGGATGATGTGACAACAGAAATGTGGTGCTCTGCTCCCTTTTGGTTTGCAACCAGGCAGAATAGGCAGTGCTTGTGGTTTGGCGTTTCTGTTTAGAGAAGCAGCAAAAACAAACCAACCCAAGTACGGTGAATTTGCCTGATGATTTGCCATAAGCATTTTCTATTTTTTGGTTGGTGTATTTAATCAGAGGTCTGTCAGAACGAGGATTAGAATGTGGCAGAATCATTCTGTTGAGAGAAAGCCAGCATCGAGAGTGCCCAGCAGAGCCTCTCTGTGGCGTGGAAGTCGGGCTGGGTGGGTTATAGGAATGATGGCCATTCAGGGATCAAGGTGCTGATCAACCCACAGGGAATGCTGGATGCTAATCTCAAGAACGCTGGGCCAAAGGCCAAAGTGGTTTTTGTTTTGTTTTTGTTTTTAAGCAGGAAAAAAAAAAAAAAGCAAGAAAAAAGTTTCCAATAGCAGCTAAAAAGCAGGCGCTAAGAGGTCGGGGCACAGTATTAATGATCACTTGGGGACTGGAAATCAGCAAAAATCCAGTCTTTGAGAGACTGGATTTTGAGAGGGTTGGATATAGCGCCTCTAATACTCATTGTGAAATAAGGAACCTTTTGACTGGATACAGAGACCCTATCAGGATCAGCAGCAGCAAGTTGAACTCAGAGATGAGCCCTGCCCTGGACTAAAAAACAAAGCCTGAGGATTATAGAACAGAAAGGGAGTTCAGGATTATCTAGAGTCACAGTACCCAGTGCCAGTAGGTCCTTAGCAAGCTACTGCTTAATAAAAATGAATGAATGCTCCTTGTACAAATGCAGAAACTCAGTCTCAGATGGGGGAGGTGAGCTGCCAAAGTTAAAACGTTAGACAGTGCATCACCACAGCTAAAATCCAGCTCCCTCCCAAGGTTACAACTCTCAACACTATTCTCTGCTACCCAACGCTGCAGAGCAATATGGAGATTTCCTGGGGCTGAGGGTCAAATAAGTCCGGGTGCTGAGGTCATTGCGAATCAGCAAGCCCAGGCAGGCCTTTATGAAACTGTCACTGAAAGTGCAAGAAAGACAAAGCAGTCACCCTTTGTATTAAGACAACTGTGAAAAATGCTCTGGTCATTCCTGTTTGTATGGCAATGGGGTTTTCCACGGTATAGTTTCAGAAAAGATGCTATCCAAGAGCTTGAACTACTGAGAAATCATAGAGTTAAAAACATGGGTAACTAGGGGTCACTGGGGTGGAATGTGCCTTTGGAGACCAGAGCTGCAGAGCACTCATTCTGCACTGGAGTAAGTGACCAGCCCAATTTGACCTCGCAGGTTGGATATCTTAATTCCCTTTTTGGCCTCTCAGACTTTGTACGATCCTTAGAGGTCTGGCCTGATAGACCTCTGGCAAAACTGCTCAAGTAAGTAACCTATTTCCCCTCTCAGGGTCTTAACCCTCATCTAAACATTCATCTTGCCAAGGCCTCTGCACAGACTGTAGCAACTCATTCCCTCTAAGGTATTTGCTCTTAAGACTTAAGTATTACCTTTTATCTGGGTCCATATTCCCTCCCTCCCTTCTTCCCTCCCTTCTTCCCTTCCCTGCTTGCAAATGGCATGTGCTTAACATGTCAGTTTTTTAATAGGCAAGGAAATGAATCTATGATTGAGGAAATTCAGGCAAAGACAGAAAGAGTGAGCACAAAAGAATGAAGGGCAGTGTAGTCCTTTTATCGCTCCTAAATCACACAATGGAGGTAAAAACCTCCTTGAGCTTAGCCCTAAACTACGGGGCAATAAAAAGGGAACCCATACTCCAAGCCCCAGAAAACAACTGGTTTATTTTTTGAGGGGTGGAAATGAATAAACTTTCCCTGGACTTCAAATAGGGAAACTGAGGAAAGTGGCTCTGCTAAATTACCAAATGAGACAGAGGCATTCCTTCCTTCACAGCACTAGACTGAAAAGCATCTTGTTACGATGTTCTAAACCAAAAGCCTCCCTCATCCCCTCTTGTGAAACTTTTACATGGCTTTATAGAAAGCAATTTCTTTTTTAATACCAACTCTCACCTTAAGTTCTGCATCAAACCCGTTTTCTATCTCATCTCAGAAGTTCCTGCTTCAGAAAATCATGTTTGTTATTCTGTTCTCTCTCAGCCTCTGCTAAGAACTAGGAGATCTTGTCTCTGAGTAGCTTGCCCAGCTCTCTCTAGTATATTCTCTGCTGCACAAGGACACACTATCCCTCTACTTCCATGGAACGTAAGATCACAGGTTTATTGATTTATAGTTGTTTAGCTAGTGTCTCCTAGCAACTGTTTAAGATACACACAGAAAGAGTTTTTCAAGTCATAGAATCCCTTAGTACACAAAATAATATAGAACTTTAAATTCTTTCTTTCAGTGAATAAAAAGGAAACAAAATCAAACACTAAAAACAGGTTGAGGGAAACTAAAAATAAGAGTAGGGCTGGCAGGTCTTCCCCACCTAAGCTCTCTATGGGTTTGTCTCTTTTTGTCATATGTGTGTCATGATAGCTGTATTATATAGAAACATGGCTATTCTTCTGATGTCTGTGTAGAACCAGGGCATTGACTGATAGGTGAGGTCAGGGAAGACACTATCAAGTGTTGGGGATGGGGCCTGAATTTGTTAATAATACATGTTGGCCTGTCCTGATCTATACTTTAGAGAGTCTAGGTGTGTAGGAATGTAGTGTTGTGTGCTGGCTATTAAGATGAAGAAAAGACTCAAGAAGGAACCAATTATTTTGGAAGAAATAAGCAGTAACCCAAGAAAGTAAGATATGTTTTTTCAATCACATTATCTCCAGCAGATATTCTAAGATTATTATTTGTGGTTCATGTATGGACTCTAGAGATCCATGCGTTTTATTTATATACAAACTTTTTACATGAGTGTTTATGGGTAGTTTAATCAGTAAGAGAATCCATGATTTATATTAGATTCTCAAATGTCTAAAAGCACAACAACGAGACATGCTCTCTGTTGATTTTCCTTTAATAGTGTGTTGCTTCATTATTCCAGACTTGCCTCAGCTGTGGTGTAGGCATTAAATGAAGGGTTATTTATCCAGGCTATGACAAGGATATTAAAAGAGAAATCAAGTTGCATGGGCATTTTTGAAATGGCAGCATTAATAGTAATAAAATCTGTGGGGAAGGTGGGCCTCAGAGGCAAGGTGGCGTTGGATAGCTCATCTCCTCTTTCTCCGTAATAAAGTATCTCCACAGTGCTGGCCTTAGAGGTGTGAGTGTTAATTTTACTCCAAATGGTGTTTTTTGATAATAAGGACTAAGGACTTTTGTACACAATGACGTCCACCAAACTAGATGCAAATGATATGCAAATGAAAGGCCAATTGGCACCAGCTAGCTTCTTGTAACGAATATCACAGATTTTTTTAATAATCGATCTGAACTATAAATATACTAAACTCTCATCCTACCTCCATGAAGAGATGGTAATGAAAGGCAAACTGAAGCTGCAGTTGTTGGACAATCAAGGAAACACACATCCTGGAGTTCCTCAGTTTACTCAATGTACATTATAGCTGCCCTGCCTACCTCACAGGACAGTTATAAGGGCCAAATGTTCAATGAATGTGAAAGCATTTTACAAACACCAAAGGGTGTTTCATTAACACTGTGTGTGTGTGTATATATATATATATATATATATTAGCACCTGATCCATTAAGCATTCCGCTAGTAGAAAGGAAAAATGGTTCAAACATCAGGCAGTCTGGAAAAATGAATCATAATTCTAAATATGTACTCTCTTAGACCCAACAATTCAATGAAGAATATAATTCAAAATTATATATCAGAATATAATCAGATTAATATTCAAGTTGTATTTTTAAGAGGGTTCATGAGTGGTGTTTACAAGAACATAAAACTTAGAGTAACCAAAATGATCATTAATAAGGAAGTGATTGAACAAATAATGATATTAACACACAATAGAAATCTATGCAGCCATTATAAGTGATGATGTAGGTCTATCTTTGTTGACATAGAAATCTCTCCGTAATATATTTACTGAAAAGGGGGAGAGTAAAATATGTTATATAATCCAGTTTTCTTCTATGTTAGTAAGGAAAAACACTGAAACTACATATAATTCAAAATGTTGAGAGTGGATGTTTCTAGATAGGCAGAGACATCATATAAGAGATGATTTTATCTTTTATTTTTTTCCTATAGTTAATCTATATTAGTATAACATGTGTAGGGATTGCTTTAATGACCAGAAAGAGTAAATAAAGCTGTTTTTATTTTGGATGAGAACGAGTACCCTCTTTAGGGTTTTTAGTTCCTCAAAGGCCCAAACAGCTAGACCCAAAACAGTTCCCACCAACAACTGTCAAAGATTCAAGTATGAGGAAAAAAATAATGTAACTTTGTATGGTGATGGATGTTAACTGGACTTACTGTGGTGAGCGTTTTGCAATATATACAAATATCAAATTATTACATTGTACACTTGAAACTAACATAAAGTTGTGTCTATTATACCTCAATTAAAAAAAAATGATTCCACATGAAGAGGCAAAGTAATGCAGGGACGCATATCACCTGCTTCACAGCTTTTTCTGACATCCACAGTACTTATCATCAGCACTAAAACAAGCATCTCCCCAATCCACTGAATTTCCAAAGGTCAAGTCAACATTTTTCCTTCTTTCTTTCCTTTCCCTTCTACCTACTCACTTTTCCTGATGCCAGGCAAATTCTCTTTATACCTCTACATCAAAGGAAAGAAAGGCTCTTTGCTGGAAAGATTGGAGAGTCATGTATTAGCAAGTTCCTCTTACTTAAGACTTAAATTCCAATTCCTACCATATTGATCTAGAGGGTACGGCAGAGAGAAAGCAGTCACATGTTTTGAACCAGCTCTTTTAAAGTAAGTTATTTTTTATGTAAATTTCAAAATTACCCTTATAAGTAGCTCTTTTCTCCCTCATTTTTTTCAGACGGTAAAACCAAAGCACAATGAAGTTGAGGAACTTGCTTAAGGTCACAGATCACACACGGCATACCCATTTTTGATCTTAGGTCTATATGACTCCAAAGCCAAGATAATTCAGTAATCTGTATCACTTATTAAATGATATACCAATCACTATACTAGGTGCAGGTAATATATAGCATGGTCTTTGCCTTTTGCCTTCAAGAACTTCACACATTAGGAAGACATGTGTGAGGGTAATACCGTGACACAATAATTTAGTCAGATTTTTTACACAATCTTCTATAATAATTTAGGAGTAGCAGTACTTGTTATCAGAGTTTTATTTTATAAACCCACAAACTCAGAAAAAAATGAAAGAAATTCTCTGAGATCACAAATCTGGCCCTTGGGTTGGGAGGCCCTAAATTAAGTAAATGCACGTAAACTCAGATTATTTGAACAGTTTTACATTGCACATGCAAATTCTGTTGCACCAATTTGTTTTTTAAGGTAAATGTCGATAAATTTGATATTAATATTCACTTACCTAAATTCGCAATGTGATCTAAGGAAGTAGGTTTGAAATACATGACACTTTTTTTAAAAAGAAGGACATCTTTATCAGGGGAAATCTGGAGATTCCAGGAATGTGTTTTAATTGAGGAAGTAAGCATATTAACCAGCAATTAGAAATATATACACAATTTTCATATGGGATCATGGCAGTAGGGACCATGCTCACTACACTGCATTACAGATTAGTTATGATATGTCCTCAGTGCAAATCTGTGGCTTGGATTTCATGTTCATTCACAACATTACAGAAAAATACTGTTTATTTATGTGTTGTCTTCCTTAAACAACAGAGTAAAATATAAGGGATGGATATTTATGTCACATTTAGCTATATTTTACACATGATGCTAATTTCTTCCTTTTATTCTTGCGGTGACATTTTCCATTTTTGTACGTGCTATCCAAGCAAATTTGATGAGAAGATATGAGATTTTCAAACAGGAGAAGGACATTCATTCTCATCTCTGTATAAGTGAACCGCTACACATGGAAAAAGAATAAGGAAATAAAAGACTAGAGGTACTTATCATTTTCTCTTTTTAAAGGCTTAATGTACAGAGATGAAATACAAATGAAGATGGGGACCTGGGCAGCACCCTCCCTTCCTGGATTTGTAGCTGCCCTGCACATCTGCCTGTCATGTCGTCCAGGGGTCCCCACTGTGAAAGCTCTGGACTGAATATTAATGGTACTCGAAACCCACGTCCACTGCTTTTTCTTTTCCTTCTAAGTTGTGAATACACGAGCATCTCTGGCTGACTAAGTACCCAGCAGCAATCTCACAATATATCCAAGGCTTAAATTAAAACATAAAAAAGGTACTTTCAAATGCTATGTCAACAATGTTGCCCATATGAATGGATGGAACGTTAGAAACTGCACCTGGAAATATTATTCAATATTTCATTTTCCCCTTACATGTGGCGTCTGTCAGAATGAAAGCTGCTGACTTTTGCTTAGACTTCTTACCACTCAACAAGAGCAGCATGGAGCCTGACACAGGAATCAACACAGACCTAGAAAGCACCAGAAGGGGGAGGAAAGCTTCACAGCTGCTTTAAGATAAACTCTTTACTTACTTAATAATTGCACTTCCTGAATCCAGACTGCTAGTGTGATATCTCTAACTGCTCGGTGTCAGTACATTGTCAAATTGACAGGTACCACTTGGTATCTTTTTAATTTGCAGTTTTCTAGTGCTGTTTGAGAGTTGGAATGCTTTTAATATTATGCAGCCATTTTCCCATAACAAGCTAGTTTTAATTTCATGCCAGGAGTATGTAGAGTGTATACAGGGAAAATAAGCTTTTGGACACTCACAGTTTGGTGACTAACAACCTGCAGGATGGCGGTTTAATCACCACTCTCCAAGTCAGCATTCTATCAGGCTTGTGACTTTCCAACTTCCAACCAACTATTAGTCTGCCCAACTTTTACAAAGGCAGAGGGGAAAGAGGGGTACGTGCTGTAGAATGATTTATCGGAGTTGTAATGCTGGGACAGCACAAAAACCCCATAAATATTCTTCTTAATGTTTTACTTTATATGACAGCCTTCGAGTGATATATTGTCTGACAATTTTCAAGATGGCTATATAAACACATTTTTGCTGCAGCCTAATATATGATGACGTCTCCGCAGGCTAATATATGGAACCAGGGTGTGTTCTGGTGTGCACAGTTCTGATGATAGAGATTTCTATACCTAAAAAGATCTATCTTGACTTTGTACTGTGGGTTTCTTCTCAGCATCTCAAAAGCAAAAAAAAAAAAAAAAAAAAAAAAGTGAAAGAAAGAGAAGAAAACAAGTCAACAGCACTGTATGACATGTGTTTCCATTCTTACGAGAATCTGATTTTCTACATAAACAGAACTCGCAGCATTAGAATCTCTTTTCTCATCTTTATGAGATCCTATACATAGCCAGTGTTTTGATAGTGCCTTTTAAACTAGATGTTTCAAATTAGATAGATGATTAATTTTTCTTGGTAAGGCAGTCATCAAAGACACTAAAAGTATAACAACCCTGCAGAAAGACTCCTAGTACTCACTGAAATGAGATAATGTAACACAAACCAGTATTTATTATTCTGTTTCTGAAAATTGGCCAGAATCTGACCAACTTACATAACTTTAGCCTGAACCATGCTGTGCCTTGCAGCAAAGGAGTGGGGAGGAGGAAGTTAACTGGAAATAAGGAAATTTAGGCTCGAAGGAATAATCCTAAAGTAGATGTGATAACTCCAAGGGAAGAGAGCTTAAAGTCCAAATGGCTAGATTCACAGTAACACTGGGAATCCTCTAGGTTTAGGCCAGGATTCCAAAAGGTCTGATTTAACAAAAGAGAAACAAGGGAAGGCAAAAGAAGGACGGACTTGATCTCCAGCAGTGGGTAAAGGAACTGAGCCATGCTCTCAGGGAGATGCACTGGTGTTTAAGGGAGGCAGCAGCCAGTGACGAATGCTGCTGGGAGTAGGATCTAGACCCTGGAGGAAGAGGTCTGCAGGAGCTCCAAGGAGGCTCTGAGCCCTCAAGGACTGGGCTTAGGGGTCATTGCAAGGGGCCCAGAAGGGCAAGCAGCTCAGTAACATGGAATGGAAATGCAGAAGGAAGAGGGGAAGGTGTGAATAGAGAAAGAAAGCTGAGCTTGGTGCTGATGCAGTCCTCGGAAGAAAAGGGACACCTGGCATAGGGCTACAGACTAATTTTCTTATTCCTGTTGGTAGAGAATTAGTTTCTAATATACCACCAGGCCTGAATCTTAATGATTCAGGAATTAGGCAAAGCTGAGCAATCTGTCGGGAGCTCTTCAGTAGCCACAGCTGGGAGTACAGTGGCAGGAACTAACAAAGGAGCCCATACATAGCAGGGATCTTTTTTAGTTTAGGAAATTTAAAATAAATGGGAGAATCCATTTAAAGGGCCACATTCAATGCTTCACGAATACGTAAAGCTTAACTATTTAGAGGAAGAGAATTTGTGCAGAGGGATTTTTTTGTCACTTCCAAATATATAAGCCACATGTCCAAGCATTATTCTGTAGGTATAGTATGCATTCAGTCTGGTCTGACCACACACTGAAAGGAAATATGTTTCTAATGCAAGACCTCAATTCTGCTTTCAGTATTGGAAGAAATGCAGTATTATGACTACTTCCTTACTTGCAAACTAAAAAGTTGGGAGAGGAGGATGTAGAAGTGTGAATAAGATGGTCGTTATGGTCCCTTCCAATTCTAACATCCTATGATTCTATGACTTGTTCATCCATGTAGCACACTGGTGCTCCCGGAGGCTATATCTCTAAGAAAAAGTAGAATTCCACCTGCACAAGGACTGTTTGTAGAGGAGAGAAATTTTCGATGCTTGTTTGCTTCCTGAATGTGATTAGCCAATAGTGAGGAGCCTGCAATTCCCCAGTCCCTCCACCAATCCAGGCCACTCACCTGTCAGGGAGATGGTAGAGTTTACTGAAAAGAAGACAAACTGCTCTAATACCAAATCAGATGAATTCTGTATTAACCTATATTCACTGAGTTAGAATCTCTTCTGGAAGGCAGAAGTTGGAAAGCCTGGGGTATAGCAACTGAGCCTGATTTGGTCACAATGCTTCCTAATCCCATCTAATGCTGCTCAAATTAACATGGCATCATTTCTCTTCATGAAAATGAGCTCAGTTTCTCAAAGGCCTTTGAAGAGAAAAAAGACTACTTTTCCAGCAGCAAACCTGAAAAACACTACATAGGCACTGCTGATTTTTATTTACTGGGTCAATTAAATATTCTTTAAGAAATTCTTGAATATTCTATGACTACTTTGATAGATGTTCTCATTTTATGTATTATAGTTTCAGTTCAATAACCACTGATTGAGCAAGAGAGATATACATAGAGGGAAGTACGGCTTCCCTGGTGGCGCAGTGGTTGAGAGTCCGTCTGCCGATGCAGGGGACACAGGTTCGTGCCCCTGTCTGGGAAGATCCCACATGCCGCGGAGCGGCTGGGCCCGTAAGCCATGGCCGCTGAGCCTGCGCGTCCGGAGCCTGTGCTCTGCAACGGGAGAGGCCACGACAGTGAGAGGCCCGCGTACCGCAAAAAAAAAAAAAAAAAAAAAAAACTACAGGGTAGTAGTGTCTTCTCTCTGGGTACTTACCATCCACATCTATACTGTTCAATACAGTAGTCAGTAGCCAAATGTGACTCCTGATCACTTGAAATGTGGCTGGTCTGTATTGAGATTTAATGTAATGTTAAATACCCATCAGGTTTCAAAGATCGGGTACAAAAAATACAATGTGAATCATGTCATTAATTTTTTTATGTAGATTATATGTTAAATGACAGTATTTTGGATACATTGGGGTAAAAAATTATTAAAATGAATTTCCTATCTGTTAACATCTCTTAATGTGGCTAGTAGAAAATTTAAAATTACATATGTGGCTCATATTAGTGACTTGCATTCTATTTTTATTGGACGGCACTCATACATAACCTGGCATAGCTCGCAGAGACAACATGGCAAGTGCTAAAAGAGGCCACAAGTGAAATATTATGGAAATTTGGAGAGAGTATAAGCCATAAGGGATTTCCCCCAACTCCCTGCCCCTCAAACCTACACGTTACTGGGAATCCACATCTAACTTCGTCTTTCCTGTTGTTACAAACAGTTAATTAGCCTCCTGTCTAGAGCTAATGCTTGGTTACGCTTTACCTTCTTCTCAGAGACTTACTCAACGAGCTTTCCCTCTCTTCTGTATTTTGAATTTTGACCTTTTCTACTGGACCTTTCTCTGTACTAAGTAAACATATTATCTCTTTCATAACCTAAAACATCTTTTTTCAACCTATGTTTACCTTTAGCTACCAGTGTCCTTCTTTCTACTCCTTCATAGCCAATTTCCTCGTAATAGTTCTTACTTGCAGTGTCATCATTTTACCTCCCACTCACATTTCAGTTCAAGGCAGTCTTGCTCTGCCACCCATGAGTCTGCTGAAGATGCTTTTGCCAGTGTTCCCAGTGATTTCCTTTTGGCCAGATTCAATGGGCACTTGTCATTCTTTATTATACACAGCTTCTTAGGAGCATTAAACGCCTATTGATCAAGCCTTGCTTTATTTCTTGCTGATGTGCTATCACACACTTCTGGTTTTTTCCTCCTACTTCTCTGGCCATTTCTGCTTAGACTCCTTGACCATTCCTTAAATACTGGTATTCTTCAGTGTTATGTTTTAGGTTCTCACTTCTGCATACTCGTCTTGAGTGATACTGTACCCTGTTACTGAGTTAGTGACCATCAGTATACCGAAAATGATCAAATCTAAAATTTCAAACTATCTCTCTCTCCTTCCTTGTAAATCCAATGTCCTACTGGATAAACTTTCCTATTCAATAGTTCAATCATAACTATTATAAACCCTTACTCTCCTCCCAGTGTCAGCTTTTATCACTTCTTTGATTTGTTCTATGCTCAGATCATTGGGAAATTCTGTGTATTCCTTAAATATTCTGTGTCTTTTCCCACCTTTGGGCCTTCACATATCTTTTCCATCTGTACTGAGCCTTCTTCCCTCTTTCTTATTCATCATCCTAACATGTGGTGATTCTTATTCCAGCCTTGGCATAGATATCAGTTTTTCTTAGACTCCTTCGTTCATTGCTTTAGTCTGGGCTAAGTTCAATTTCTATGTGTTCCCATAGAAACCTGTGGCTCCTCCATATACCTTTGCAGATTGTTGTGCTTCTCTTTCACTTCTCCCTGGGCTTAAAAATTCTGAAGGCAGGAAACTCCTATGGATAAATTATTCACCATGTATTTCTAGCAACTAATGCTGCACCTAACATATGGTAGCTCATCAATACAAGTGTATTGTCTGTGGAAAGAAAAATAGAACTTCAGATGGACAGAATGAATGGTTTTCTGGCAGAAATGGCATTTTAGCTGGATCTTGATAGATGATGAGATTTTATCGGTTGAGGAGGTGTTATTTTAGACAGTGGAGATAACAAAAGCAATTGGCAAAACACTGATAGGGATCCAAGAAACACTTTATAGGCCAGTTGGGAAGCAGACCAAATACATGTGGAAGGAATAGTGTAAGATAAGATTAGCGAGAAATTTTGTTATGAAAGACCTTGAATGCCAGGCCAAAATTGTACTTCATTTTAGAGTTATTGAAGATTAACAGGAGATCATAAAAGATTTTTGAGAAGGAATGACATGATTGGTGATATTTAACCAAAAAAGTAAGTAGCAGTATTATATAGGGTAAATAAGAGTAAACATTTTGATATTTTAATAATATTAAAGCTGAAATCTCTTACTATACTTTAAATATATGGGGTGATGGAAAGTTGAAGGAAAAGGGAAAATGAATGGGTGATAAGAGAAACAAGAAAAAGGCTTAGCATCCGAATGAGGGTAGGCGAGTAGAAACAATTGACATCAAGCCAAAACTGGCCTTGAATATAAGCCACAATTATCAATGATCTTCAAGCACAAATGATCACTAGGAACCTCATAATCCAGCTAATGTGTAAAACACGGCCACATGTGTTTGTGAACGCAAACACCAAGGCTAGTTCCTAAGTGTCTCCTGCAGGTGAATCGGCAGAAAGAGGTAGATTTTTTTTCTCATTTACAGGCAGAGAGATAAGTCCAGAAAGGGCAAGCTAAGTACCATTTTCATCTAGGCATTTGGACTAGATTGATGGATTCTCGGAAATTAGAAAGTGTTCGTCTTTCTCCCTTGAAGAATGAAGGGAAAGATGAAACGGCTCAGAACAGTGCATCATCAAGGACAAACCATTTTCTCTATATCCTCTTGAAAATCAAGCCATTATGTAGGATGGTACATAGGAATTATTGGTTTGAATAAGAAGAGCATATAACGGCAAATGGAAGAAACTGTCAAGGGTCATTCAAAAACTTAACTTTTCTCAATAGAATGTTGGACTACCGTTTTCCGAAAAAAAAACACGCATTAAATATGCTTCAATAGCTCTACTCTCCTCAAAATGTTTACCTTTAAGAAGCTGTCTCAACATTCTGATGAGGTAATGGGGCTTCTGGCTGTTAAACAGGAAGGGAGACAGGAAGAGAGGAAAGCCCTATCCCATATTGAATTACTTTGTTCTTATACATATGATAAAGACACTTCTAGGAGGGCATGTTCCTGTAAGCTAGTGACATCAGAGATATGGGAAGCAGAGGACAAGGTAGGCAGCCACAGAGCCTCAGTTCTTGGGCTCATTTGATTTCTGCCACACAGGCTTTGTGATCAGGGGTGAGCTAACACTCATAACTGCATAATATTTAAGATTCCTCTAGATCTGACATTTTTATTAAAAAAAAAAAAAGTTTGGTCTTTGTCATGGGTTCTGGGCACAAAGCTTCTAAAACCCTTGGAATTTCCTGAGTGATGGAAGTGTCTTTGTTATTCAGGAGCCCCTGGGATTAAACTAATGATCCTCGTGGTGGCCCCTACATAGCTGCAGGATGGGGTCTGGGCAGCAGGAAGACCAACCGCATGATTAGAGAGTTGGATTTTGAGCCAGCCTGACCTCTGGGGGAGGGAAAGGAGGCTGGAGATTGAGTTCAATCATGAGGCCAACGATATAAACAACTGTGTCTATGTAATGAAACCCCAATACAGCCTCTGGACACTGAGGCTCAACGGAGCTTCTTGGTTAGTGGACACATGGATGTACCAGGAGGGTGATGCACCCTGATTTCATGAGGACAGGGCCCCGAAGCTCTGTGTTTTAGGCCCTCCCAAACCTTGCCCTTTGTGTCTCTTCATTTGGCTGGCCCTAATTTGTATCCTTTATAATAAAACTCTAATTATAACTATAGCACTCTCCTGAATTCTGTGGGGTGTTATGGTAGATTACTGAACCTGAGGGGGTCCTAAGAACCCTGAACTTTTTGCCAGCCAGTCAGAAGTGTGAGTGGCCCGGAAATTCCCTATGTGCAGTTAGCATCTGAAGTAAGGACAGTCCTGTTGGGGACCATAGCCTTAAACCTGTGAAGTCTGACACTAACTCTGAGTATTTAATGCTACAGTGGCAGCCTTGTAACTTTGTTGTACTTTCAGTCCTCAAAAAGATTACTCATTGCCAGTACAAGCATTAGAAATAGGTTAGGTAGATTCTGGGTCAAGCTTCCCCAATATGGCATCTGTTTGTATCTCACAGAGAATTTAAGGCCAGTAACATGAAGCTATACTCGACACCTGATGACTACTTCCATTTTCTCTCTTATATAAAACCTGCTGAATCATATTCCAGACTCACAAGGCTTCATTCTCATTCTGCCCATAGCATTTGGGTGGAGGAAGGGAAAGAGGGAGGGGGCAGGGGTGAACATGGTATTAGGTTCCTAACCTCACGCTACCTACCTCTCAAAAGCCTCCTACATCAAACAGTAGTGAGTGATGAGAGACAAAAAAGCAGTATCAGGTCTCTCTGTCACTAAAGGAGTTTAGCTTTTCAACATGATGAATTCTCTTTGATAACAGAATAAAGAGATGTGTTGTCTCTAGAGGGAGCTGCTGGGGTTCCCATGGTCTTCACAATAGGCAGAGCACCAGCTATCCACATCTCCTGTCTCCTCCTTGTTTTTTCTCTTCCACATGGCTAAAATGAAAAGACACAGATGTCCGATTCTAGTCAAATATTTTCTTCTAAAGTACAGAGATAGACTGCTACCTCCCTCCAATTGAAGGATTGAGCTTTTGGGAGAAAAGAAATCATAAAAGGACATTTTCATCAAAGGCTGCTGAATAATGAGGCCATGAAGTATGAGCGGGACATGTGGTCCTTTTAAAGCATCATCAGAAGTATCAGTGCTATAGTCATTTAGCCATTTAGCCAAAGGAGCAAACACCAGATCCTTTGGTGACACCATGCTCTTTCTTTTTCCCCCTCTTTCTCTAACATTTTGATTAAATATTTAATCTTTAAGTCATGTCAGAAGCTTGAGAAAAATTAATCTTGGGTCAGTCAGTATCAGATTTTCTAGTGAGAAAATGAGTTCCCCTGCCTGCTTCTGGATCCAGCAGGGGTTGTGAGTGACTCCAGTGCTTTACAGGAAAATTGCTTGTATCCTGAGAGCTGACTGTCCTTGGAATCCCAGTTAATGTCACTTTAAGATTAACTGCATCCTAAAAAATGGAAATTTAGAATTTAAATCATTTGGCTACCTTTCGCTCAGCAAGTAGAGCTATTGTTTGAAAAATTTGACCCATTCCAGTTTTCCTGTACTTCCTTCAGCCTCTTTTTGTGTAGAGAAACACATTTCTAGATGCATGCAGAGAAATTCACACATCCTATAGCAAGCCAAGGTCTGCAGTAAACTACATTCACACTCTCATCCTTTACCCGTTAAGTTTCCAAACATTCACAGCATTTGTGAAGTCGCAGTTCCTGGATTCTTGTTTACACTGGAAAACCCCAATTCCTGGCCTGTATACATATTAAAACCTATGATTGCATCAGTTTATTGGGTGACAAATTAAATTGACTTTGACTGTAAATATGTCAGAGTCAACGATGGAAATTCAAGGCTCAGATTCAAATTCTACAGAGTGGCCAGAGTCCCTGTGCATGTCAGGTCAACGTTATCTGCACGCTCCTTCCACTCTCTGCACAATATTTATGCATTTTCTCCTGGATAGTATCCATGCCGATGATTGGGAGTCATTAAAGCAGACATGACAACTGATTTTAGTCTTCAGCTGTGCTCAGACACGTGCTCATGCACAGAGACATTGGTCATTCCTTAGTTTCCACTCCGGGCATATCTCTGTCTTTTCTTGTGTGGTGACAACAGTACATAATTTAAGAGTCAAAGAGACCTAGTCTTCATCACTTTCTAGTCAGTGATCTTAGATATGGTAATGTTGGATATGTATTATCCCCATGTTTTAGTTTCTTCAGGTGTGAAAATTAGGATAATGATGCCTACTTTAGAGGATTATTGTATGGATTACACAAAAAGTTATATTTAAAAGCTCAGCATAAAGGCTGGCCCATAACAAGTGCTAAGAACATGTTAGATTCCTGTTCACGCAGAAGAGTCACCAAGCCTAAGGCATCATCTGAATAAAGAAGGAACCATTTAGAATTTGTGAACCAAGGTCAGGAATGTTTGCTTTCCAAGGTGGAGAACTGGTGTGCCATTGTGAATGAACTTGTCCTGAATCTTCAACTCCTCATCCAAGAAGTTATAAAACAGTTTCCTAGATAGCCATACAAAAGGGAGAGAGCGGAAAAGAAAGGAAATAAGTGTGCTCCTCCTTCTTCTAGGACACTGTCATTTTTGGTTTAAATATCATCATTTGCATATTTGCTATCTGAACTGAGAAAGGCCACTTTCTCACACCTAATCACCAGAAAGCAGCAGGCAAGTAGTCTTGGAAACTTTTATCAGTATGCCAATTTTTATTTTAGTTTATAATTTTAAAAGTGAGAGTACAGTGACAGAGATGTATCATTTCAAAGATTGTTTTAAACATATTGAAAAGTTCCCTCTCTCTCTGTCGAGACTGGGAAGGAGGAGGAAAAAACATGGAAATGAAATGGAAAAATAAAATGAGAAATAATCAGGATCCAGAGAAGCAAAAGTAGCAATATCAGCCACCCCTACCTCCTTCTGCATTTATCAGAACTATCAGAATGGTAAAGGAACATAAAGTTAGATGAAGCAAACAAGAAAAATAAGGGGTGGGGAGGCAGCATAGATGTGAAAAGATAAAACAACATCAACAGTCCCATTACTTTAGTTAAAATCATCATTGTGTGAAATGTTTGTTAAACTTCAGTACATATAAACTAGACATTAGAAAATTACGTAGAACTGGCTTCAATCTGCTTTTTGGGAGCAAAAACATCCAATGTGAATAATAATAATAATGATAAAAATAATAATAAATTTCCTTTAATTTAAAATATGACAGACATTTATTTGAAAGTAGAATTTGAAGTAGGTTCCTGGAACTTTAATGGGGTGAGATGGGAGTGTGATGACATCTGTGAGCACTGTGGCTTATAAATAAGCAGGAGAATGAACACATCTAACCACAAAGTCCATTTTCTCTACAGTATGTACGTATGTGTTCAGAGTGACAAGACAGAACTTTCCTTTTGCTTTATTCTTTTGTCCTTCCTTCATCACTCCTTCAGTAGAAGGTGTCTTTAGTAAGACAGAGTAGAAGCCAGACATATTTTGGCATAACTCATCGAAGTAATGCTATGTGAGTTGGCCAGTATTATCAAGAGAAAGACGCCTTTGTCCATAGATGTACTGCTCTGAAGTCTAGCTCTTTCAGAAACATCTACCAAAGATGCACAATAAAGATTTGACACTCCCTTCCAGGACAATCTTATGGCCACAAAGACCTTGGGATGTGCTTTCTTGGATGGAGCCAGCACAGGTTGGCAGAACTGGGGAATTGAAACCATGACCAAGGAAAACATGAAGGAATATATAAAAAGAAAGGGTGATCCAAGAAGACACTGCAGAGGCCCTTTGTCTCAATGGAAACGTTAAAAGGAAGGAAGATTTTCCCACATCTGCAGGTCTTCCTACCAATCCAACTCCGTAACTCTGTATTCTTGTCTTACCCCATGTCTTAGTTTGAACTGCTCCTACTTCATGGCTTCCAATGGTATGACCCTTTCTAGCTGCTCTTTTTAAATCTCCCGTCCATGCTGTTTCCTGTACTTACCCTTTAAATGTTGGTGTTTCTCAAAGTTTGGTCTGGGTTCTTCTGTTTTTCTTGCTCTTAGAAACTTCACAGGACAGTTCTTTCTAGTCCCATGGCATCAACTGCCAACTATATGCAGATGATTCACACACACACACACACACACACACACACACACCAGATGTCTCCTGAGCTCTAGGCATGAATATCCAACTGGCTAATTAAGCACTTACACACAGGCACTTCTGAAAATCAGCATGTCAAAGCTAAAATTTTCTCCCCCAACAAATTTACTTCTACTTACCACTTTGCCACCATTTGCTTAAGTCTGATATTTTGTTGTTCTCCTTGACTCCATTCACTCTGCCACTCCCTCAATCCAATCAATAACTCAATCTCATGGAATCTATCTCATGAATCTCTTAAATCTTTCTACTTTTCTCCATTGTTACTGTCACAATTGTCATTTAAGGCAACATCATATTTCACCCAGAACAATACCCTCCTAATTGGTCTCCTTATCACTGTGTTAGTCTCCTCAAATCCATTTTCTACTTCACAGTTAGAGCAGTATTTTAAAAACACACAATTTCACATGGCATTTCCCTTTCTAAGTCTTAAATAGCTTTTCATTTTATTTCAAATGTAGTTCAATCTTTACCCCACCCACCTCCCAACACACAAACTACTGCCATGCTCATTTTCCAGCCCCATTTCTAGCTTCTCTCTCACTAATGATCTACTCAAGCAATAATAAATGCATCCCATATCCTCAAAAACACCATGTAGTCTCTTTTTTTTGCTGGGAACAACACCCTTCCCTTCTCAGCTTCTGAATATTAGTGTAGGACTCAAAACTGATGAGGTTTATCCAAAGAAGACACACAAACAGCCAGCAGGTGCATGAAGAGGTGCTCAACATCATTAATCACGAGGGAAATACAAAATACTCAAAAAGTTAAAACTAGAACTGCTATATGATCCAGTAACCCCACTTCTGTGTATATATCCAAAGGAAATGAAAATAGGATGATCTTGAAGAAATATCTGCACTCCTATGTTCACTGCAGAATTATTCACGATAGCCAAGACATGGAAACAACTTACGTGTCTGTCAACAGATGAACAGATAAAGATGGTGTGAGATACATTAAAATATATATATATATATATATATATGTATGTATGTATGTATTTCCACTGGAATTTTATTCAGCCATGAGAAAGAAGGACATCCTGCCATTTGCAACAACATGAGTAGACCCTGAGGGTATAAGTGAGATTAGTCAGATGGAGAAAGATAAATACTGTATGATATCACTTATATGTGAAATCTAAAAAAGCAGAACTCATAGAAACAGAGTAGAATGGTAGTTACCAGGGGTGTGGGAGTGGGGGAAATGGGGAGATGCTGGTCAAAGAGTATAAATCTCCAGCTATAAAATGAGTAAGTTCTGGGCATCTAATATACAACATAGTGATTGTAGTTAATAATACTGTATTATATACTTGAAAGTTATTGAGAGTAAATGCTAAATGTTGTCACCACAGAAAAGAAGTGGTAATTATGTGATGTGATACACATTTTAGCTAAAGCTATGGTGTTCATTTTGCAACATATAAGTGTATCAAATCAACACATTTTACACCTTAAACTTACATAATTTTATATATCAATTATATCTCAATAAAGCTAGTTAAAAAATGAGGTTTAGAGATGAGCCTTGGCTCTGCCCCTTGCTAAATATGTGATCTCTAGGAAAGTACTGGCCCTTTCTGAACCTGAGTTTCCTCATTTGTTACTCAGAAGGATTAGTAGCTATCTTAGCAGTATCTATTTCATGGCATAAGGTTAATAGATTATGTATTTAATATTATCATGTCCAATTACTATCACTGAACTTCCACTTTTGTACCTGTCAATGAAAGGCAATGTCACAGAGTAGTTGAAGATTAAAACACATAATATATGTAGAAATGTTCTATAAACTTCACGTTATTATAATTAACTCTTGCTACTCAATACACATAATATAACAATATTAGCTATTATTGGTTTCTTTATTTTATATCAAACAAATAATATGTGCTCAATAAATAGTCCTGAATAGATTTATGAATTAAAGAGAAATATGTTGCTAAACATCCTATAGCCAAAAACTACCAGAAATACCTGTACTAGAAAAAGTTTGGATTTATCAATTCATTGTAAAAACAGAATTAAGCCGTGAGGAACTATGGGGTGTCTTAGTAAGAGGCTGTCAGAAAGGACTTGTTATAAGAACCAGGCTTCTATTGGGTGATTTGGGGAAGATTTAAACAAATAGAACTAGATGCTGTCAGGAAGCATTTGATTTGTTTAATCAAATGTTCTTTTATCACCTCATTAAAAGTATTCAAAAAAACGTGTACACTGTGTACTGTTTTCATCTTGCTTTATAAAGAGATGCAGTGAGGGAGGCAGACAGAACTTCATTAAATAATAATATAACAGGTAGAAACACACAATACCTTTTAAAATCATTCAGTTAAAATAATTATGTTGTGCTTTCTGTTAAAAATAATACTAATTTATACACAGCTCTATGTCAATTTTATCACAATACAACTGGAAAAAACCCAACATTAATAAAAATTACTTGTAAAACTAACACAGTACAGAAGTCAGATTGAAGATGGCACGATAGGGACCATTATCTGCTCTCCGTAGAGCCACTTGGAAGCTATAACACAAATGAAAAATGGAGAAGGAAACCCCATCTTCTCTGAAACAGCAGATAGCAAAAATTTCAACCCAAAACTTATGAAGATGCAGATTTGGGACCAAACCAAGGGAGGCTTATTGTAGCCGATTCAGAGTTCTATAGACTCCAATTGGGCTTCAGCATTTTTTTTCAGAAGCAGTTGGCATGACCCTGAAGATCAAACAGAAACCTCTCATTGGAATATCTCACATGTGGGCCCCAGGAGCATCCTGGGTCCCTGTCCTTGGGGATGAGGGAAGCAAAAAGCAGCTTGACAACACTCAGGAGGTTGATATATGCCATCTCTTCAAGAGGCAGGTAGAATGAGTTTCAGGTTGGAATGTGGACAAATAAAAGATGGGGAAGAGGCAGCTGAAAACAGCTGGGTAAATGCCAAACCACCACAGAGAAGGGCTGTGCATCTGCCAACCTAACTGGGAGCATGTTCTGGTCGAGGAGGTAGAGCCTGAAAGAATGAAGACATGCCATACTGGCAGAGAGCTTGGTGGATTCGATGAGAAAAAGGGTCTGATACAGCCTACCTGAATTAAAGATTTTGTGTTCCTAAATAATGTTGCCATCCCCACTCTTGTTAAACAAACAGTTGCTTTATAAAATAATAATTATGCAAACATTATGTATTCTATCCAAGGTATATGAAGAAAGCTGTACTTGAAAGAACACCTATATAATTAAATTCTTACATCTCTTAAAAAGAAAGAATGACAATATATGGATTAATTATTCAACTCAAGAAATTAGAGCAACAAAATTAACAGAAACAAAAGGGATATATTGATAAAGATAAAAGTCAAATAAAGTTAATAAATTCAAAACTAAGAAATCCAAGGACCACTTTTCTGAGAAATAAATCACTGATACAATACTAGTTAACCTAGACAATAAAAAAAGAGAAAAAATTACAGAAACTCAGAATTACAAGTAAGAATGGAGAGCAATTCAGATACATCAGACACTGAAAACTATATAAGAAGCATAATAAGAGGCTTTTATTAAATGTATATGGACACTTGCAACACTTGGATGTAAGACAAAACTGACCCAGAATAAAAGCAGTAACGAAAAAAGAAAAATAAATGATATATGGTACCATCAAAAGAGGATAAAGTGGCAACCCATAGAGTGAGAGAAGATATGTGTAATACATTTATAACAAAGGGTTCAGAAATCGTGATCATAATATATAAATAACTCCAAAAATAAAGCAAAAGACAGACAATTTGGCCAAATGATGTAACAAAACTTCACAGAAAAGGATCTCCAAATTGCCAAAATATATATGAAAATGTATTCAATTTCATTAGCCATTCCTAAAATGCAAATTAAAACCACAGTATTTAGCAAGAGTCACAAAACAGAATGAGTAAAATGAAAAAGATAGAAATTACCAAGGGTTGGTAAGGAAACCCATATGCGTTAACCAGTCATTCCTTATCCCCACCCCTGAACCCCGGCCTCTGGTAACCACTAATTGCTGTCTGTCTCTATGGATTTGCTCATTCCAGGTATTGTATACAAAAGAAATCTCACAATATGTGATCCTTTGTGTCTGACTCCTTTTGCTTAGCATGTTTCCAAGGTTCATTCATGCTGTATTAGGTATCAATCCTTCATTCCTTTTTAGGCTGAATAATATTCCATTGTATGGACAAACCACATTTTGATTACCCATGTATCAGTTTGTGGACATCTGTGTTGTTTCTACCTTTGGGTTACTATGATTATTGTTGCTATAAACATCATGTACAAGTTTTTATGTAAACATCTATATTAGTCTGCTAAGACTGCCGTGACAAAAACACCATAGATTTGGTGGTGTAAATAACAGTAGTTTATTTTCTCACAGTTCTGGGGCTAGAAGTCCAAGATGAAGGTGCTGGCAGGGCTGGTTTTTTCCGGAGGTCACACTCCTTGGTTTGCAGATGGCTACCATCTCACTGTGTTCTCACATGGCCTTTGCTCTGTGCATGTAAGCCACTGTTAACCCTCTCTTCTTATAAGGACACCCACCATGTTGAATTAAGGTCTTTACTGTTATGACCTAATTTAATTTTAATTACCTTTTTAATGTCCTTACGTCCTCAGTCACACTGAGGCTTAGGGCTTCAACACATGAATTTGGGGTGGTGGGGGCACAATTCAGTTGATAACAACATCTTTAGGTTGAGATATATACCTAGGAGTGGAATTGCTGAGGCATATGGTAATTCTATGTTCAACTTTTTGAGGAACCACCAAACAGTTCTCCACAGTGCTGCACCACTTCCAGTTCCCACCAGCAATGTGTGAAGGTTCCAATTTCTCCATATCCTCACCAACACTTCTTATTTTTCATTTTTAAATAATTATAGCCAACCTAGTGGAAGTGAAGGAGTTATTTCATTGTGGTTTTGATTTGTATTTCCCTAATGACTAATGATGTTGAACATCCTTTCATGGGCTTATTGGCCATTTGAATACCTTCTTTGAAGATATGTCTATTCAAGTCCTTTGTCCATTTTTCAATTGGATCTTTTGTCTTTTAGTTGTTGAGTTGTCAGAGTGGGATACTTGTTAACACTGCATTTTATACATGCATATATCTTATAAGCACATATATAATAAACACAAAAACACATAGAGATTTCTCTCTGTCAGACTAAAAGCCAGTATCATGATTAGACATGGAACATTTCAATGTATTCTCATTAAAGTTAGTACCAAAAATAGAATGCCCAGTATCACAAATATTTAACACTGCTCTGTAATTAATTAGCACTACAAATAGACAAGATAAAGAAATAAGGTGTGCACTAATAGCAAAGTATAAGAAACATTGTGATTATTTAGAGATAGTATTTTTATAATCTGCAAAAACAGGGAGGGGGAAAAAAAAGAAAAAGCATTAGATCAGTAAAGAAATTTGATAGGAGTGTGAGTGCAAAGTTAATGTATAAAACTCAACAGCTTTTCTATCACAATAGCCAAGACATGGAAACAACCTAAATGTCCATTCACAGAAGAAAAGATAAAAAAGATGTGGTACAATCTACTCAGCCATAAAAAAGAACGAAATAATGCCATTTCCAGCAACATGGATAGACCAAGAGATTATCACACTAAGTGAAGTGAGTCAGAAAGAGGAAGACAAACACCATATGATATCGCTTATATGCGGAATCTAAAATATGACACAAATGAACTTATCTATGAAATAGACCTACAGACATAGAGAACAGATTTGTGGATGCCAAGGGAGAAGGGGCTGGGGGAGGGATAGATTAGGAGTTTGGGATTAGCAGATGCAAACTATTATACATAGAATGGATAAACAACAAGGTCCTACTGTATAGCGCATGGGACTTTATTCAATATCCCGTGATAAACCATAATGAAAAAGAATGTGTGTGTATATATATATATATATGTATATATATATATATATATGTATACATGTATAACTGAATCACTTTGCCGTACAGCAGAAATTAACACAACATTATAAATCAACTACAGCTGCATAAAATACATTAAAAAATAGCTTTTATACATACAAGCAAATGCCAGTATAAATACAAAGGAAGACAATATCCCAATTACAGCAGCATCATGTTGCAGTAGAATTACACTTCAAAAGCCATTAACCAACCTTAAGGTTCAATTTCCTTATCTATAAAATGTGTATAATAATCCCTATTCCATCCTACTTCACGGATACAGTGAGGATAAAATGAGGAGGAACCTGCTTCGTAAGGTACAGAGGAACACAAAGACAGTGCTGCCACCAGCACATGGAAGAGCTGGACTGGCTGTGTCCACTAATACTAATTTCAGTGGACAAACACACATGTATTTGACCTTTTTCAAAATCTTCAGAAGCTCCTGACTCAAGAGACATTTGGAATTCTGATTTGTCTCATCAATTAACATGCTGTTTTCTTTCTAGGTGGGCTGTGCAGCCATCCAAAAGAACTAAAGTAGGATTAACTGCTATGACAAGATTTAAAATAGTTGGAAATTATTGTAGTTCTTAAAAAAGAAAGGAAATGCAACATAGAAACAACCTAAAAACTTATATAAACTATCAAATGTAAAATAGATAGCTAGTGGGAAGCAGCTGCATAGCACAGGGAGATGAGCTAGGTGCTTTGTGACCACCGAGAGGGGTGGGATAGGGAGGGTGGGAGGGAGACGCAAGAGGGAGGGGATATGGGAATATACGTATACGTATAGCTGATTCCCTTTGTTATACAGCAGAAACTAACACACCCTTGTAAAGCAGTTATACTCCAATAAAGATGTTAAAGAAAAAAGAAACAACCTAAGAGTATCGATTATTATATGTATGAAAAGAAGGTAAGAATGTCTAGGAGGAAATAAGAGTGTCTGCGTGATTATGAATTTTTAGGTTAAGTTTAATTACACAGAGTTTGCATGTTCAACTTCAGGTGTTATCTTCTCCCAAGGCATTCTGTTCTCTAAGGCTAACACTGTAACATTGGAGGTAGTGATACTCATCATTGAGTCACTTGAGATAGGCATTTTATGAGGGTGCTCAATTCCGAGTGTGGAGTAGCATCACCCAAGAAGCTATTTTAAATTATCAATGCTCAGGCTCCCCCTCCAGAGATTCTCATTTAAATGGTCTAGATTGTGACTGGGGTATTGGTTGTTTTTAAAGCATCGCAGGTGATTCTAATCTGCAGGCAAGGGATGAGAGCCATGCAGTCATTGGACCCAAATGGAAAATCCACTCTACCCTTTCTCCATTCCCTCTTATATCAAGAATATATTTTCTTCTTCAAGCAAACTATGAAATGCTGGACTTTATACCATCTTTCAATTAAGTGATTCAAACATCTTTCCTTTTATTTTATTTTCTTTCAAAGTATGAATTACCTAAGTCTCACATAACGAATGAGGTAAGTGAGTAATGGTTAGGATACATGAACTCAACCCCCTGATAGGCTCTAGCAAGGTTAACAGCAGTAACAAGATGACCAGCCAGCACCAGGAAGAATGCTGTATCCAAATGAAATCCACCTGCACACACTCTTTTGTTTTATCCAAAACCAATCTAAAATGTAAAGTTTACCCTAAGAAAATAATATTCATAGGAAGTGTTTTAAAGAATTCCTCATGGGGCACATTGTGATAGAGAGAAATAGTAAATTCCTAGGAGAACCTTTACCTCTTTCTTCCCTGTTTTACTCAGTGGCTCGGGGCTTGATGCCCTTTGAGGGTAGAGACTTGGAGGCTTTCGTCACAAATGTGCATCGTCTGTTACGTTAAAATGAGTCACCCTTTACCTCTGCCAATCCAGCCTTGCCTGACACCTAGGACTTAGAACATGAACCTCCCTTTTCCTTATCAACAGAGGCAGCCTTGCTGAGGATCAAAGTGGTTTTCACTTACCAATCCATTTCAGTAGTTACTGTCATTCTGGGATCCCTGAACATGGGCATCCCATGGAGCTAGGAAAGCTCAGGGAATCCTTATCATCTAGAACTGTCTCTCAGAATCTTACTCCAGGTCTGAGTTACCTCTGGCGCTGGGGCTCCCTCTAGTGAGTATGCTAGGAATGCCAACCTAGGAATGCCGGTTCTCAAGGGGAGGATGGAATATGATGATACCACCAGGACCCAAACCCTTATAGATGAGACAACCATACAGTCTGTCAGGCAACCTCCTTGCCTATGATCTACTCAATTTAGCCATTTTGGCCTCAGACTTGTCTCACTGAGATCCCATGGGCATCAGACTCCAGGGGAATGGTAGACTGGGTATCGTATTTATCAGATACCTTGGGTTATACACAACAAAACTTGACTTTGGAACACTTTAGGGAAAAACCCAGGTTTAGAACAATATATTGAGTGTTTTTCACAAACATAACTTAGAAAAGACAGGGATTCAGGCATGCCCCAGGATCTGATTTGCAGAAACTTATAAGAGATCTCATTAGGGCCCTTCCATCCAAACCATTGATCTTCAGCCATTGTATGTCTTTGGGTCAATCGGATGGCCATGGACACCTCTAAGTAGTCTCATTTTAATCCTTCCATAACCTCAAGATCCTATGGGCATTATTATGTAATTTTACACTTGAGAGGAATTTGCCCAGATCACCTGACTAGTTGGTGCCAGAATTATACTCAAAAACATATTTCCTAAGTCCAAATTTTATATTCTTTGTCTCCTCATATTACTTTCATGACTTAGAAGAAAACTGCGGGAAAGGCACTGAAGTAAATATTGTAGTGCTGTTCTCCTCTCCCAGGAAAGTTTGCTGTGAGATACTGAGAATGTCAGAGTGAGGTTTAGCAGAATGAGGGAACTATACATACATGGCTTTCTGAAGAAGCAGTACTGGATATTAAAAAAACAAAAAAAAACATAGTCTTTGGAATCTTATAATCACAAGTTGAATTCGGGCTTTTTCTCCTACTACCTACATGACCTTGGGTAACCTTCTTGCATTTGCAATATAGGAATAGATATACCTACTCACAGATTCTTGAAAGAATTAAATGCAATGATGTAAGGAAATCTCCCAGCAGAGTGAACCGAAGTGATTTTAACAGAATAGGCAAGAAACAGAACTAGAAAATAGTAGAAACTAGTAACAGAAGAACAGAAATAGGGAAAATCAGATGGAAATAGAACAAACCCATCTAGGGAACATACGTCACTAAACCAGAGGCTAGTGGAAGCTGATAATACAATAGAGATAATCAACAGGGCTGTTAGGGTTTGATCATAATTCCATCTTTCGACTGGTCTTCTACAAAGCAGAGGTTGCATAACTTAGAGACCATTTCAAGAAGCAGAAGACGGCTGATGGGCATTTGGCACCGTGATTATTCACCAAGAAGATGAGATTCTGTGCTATGCCAGAGATGGAAATATCACCTTAACAAGCATGGACAGCCCCCAATGGACTATAAAATTCATTTGGTGGCTGTGATAATTCAAAAGAGCCAGGTGGCACATCAGCAACAACGGAAGACATAAATTTTAATTCATGAGGCTCATCAGTGTCCTGGTCAGAAAGGGACAAACCCTCCACTCTCCGGCTCAGTAATCCAATCTAATGGGAAGAGAAAGCATTCTGAAGTGACACTCATCAGAGCCAGAGAACCCTCTTTAAAAATTACTTCATATGGGTGTGTGCACGTGTATATGGAATCGGTGGCTAAATTCTTGAGGGGGTAGTGTGAGTGGGAAACAATCCGTCAATTTTTGAATTATCTATAAGCTAACACTTCTCATCCTCAAGGCAACTGTTTCTTTACTGAGAGTCTGATGGCTTTATTACTACCTTCAGTCAGTAGGGCTGACCAGGCTTTGTGTCCTGCAGGGAAAAGAGTTGTTTATGTAATACAAATATGACTCTACAATGGAAATACATTTTCCTTTACTAACACACTCTAAAAAGTAATTACCTTTTTTGAGAAGACACATAAAACGTGACAGGCTCAGTTCACGAATCTGCTAAGTATTCTCTGAGGTAGACACAGTCCATGTTGTTTTACACATAACAACGGACCTTCCTACATAAAGTACTGTGCACCTACACACATGTACTGTGCGTCTGAGATGTCTGTCTAGCACACAGCTCAAATTAAGCAACTGCCCGATAAAGATTTTAAAAGTGGCTGAGTTCTGCCTAGTCTACTTTTTTTTTTTTTAACATAGCTTATACCTTCTCTATTCGGTTTCTCCCTCTTCCTATAGAGATAAATACAATAAGAGATACATATATATATATATATATTTTTTGTTGTTGTTGTTGTTGTTGTTGTTGTTGTTGTTGTACGCGGGCTTCCCACTGTTGTGGCCTCTCCCGTTGCGGAGCACAGGCTCCGGACGCGCAGGCTCAGCGGCCATGGCTCACGGGCCCAGCCGCTCCACAGCATGTGGGATCCTCCCGGACTGGGGCACGAACCCACGTCCCCTGCATCGGTAGGCGGACTCCCAACCACTGCGCCACCAGGGAAGCCCCAATAAGAGATACTGATATATATTCATACACGTATATGATGCATAGATAAATATACATATAAAGACATATCTATTTACTTATATTCTTCTTTACCTCACTACCAGCCCCTTAGCATGGTCACTGCCATCTCTGCCCTGTACAATTATAATGATACCTAACCACCAACCCCCATCTCACCATCCTACCCTTTGTTTTGTAATATTACCCTGTGTTTCATCTCAGATTCATCTCCATTCCCCCACCCCTTGCTCCGTTCCACTTAACTGGCTTTATTCGGCACTGTGGCACTTGCTAGCACCTGGCAATATTTGCGTGTTCTTGTTTTCATTTACTTGCTTATTGTCATTCTCCGTTATGTGAACTCAGTGGAAGCAGGAACTTTGATGTATTCACTTCTCTATCATTAGTGCTTGGAACAGGGCCTGGCACTAGTAGGGACTCAAAACATATTTTCTCAATAATGAATGAATCCCTATATTACCTAGATAGAATACAGTACCTGATACAGAGCAAGCATCAAAAAAAGTTTGTTGAAAAAATGAATGAACACAGGAACATATCAAAATTGAAAATACATCTAAGAGTTTTCAGATTTGTGAAGAAGTCAAAGCTATGTCTTTGACTAAAGAGGAAATCTCCTCTTCTCTGTATTACCTCTCCTCCCTCCCCTCATTCAGCCTTATGGTTTTGCATTTAATGATAAAAGTCTGCATGAATTCTCAGGTTGAGCAAGACACAGTAGGTCTGAATTGGGGAGGACACAGGGCCTCTTCTGCCTATTTAACCAGCCCATTCTGGGTACAGCATGTCTTTATTCTCCACCCCCTTAAAAGCAGGCATGAGGGCTTCCCTGGTGGCGCAGTGGTTGAGAGTCCGCCTGCCGATGCAGGGGCACGGGTTCGTGCCCTGGTCCGGGAAGATCCCACATGCCTCAGAGCAGCTAGGCCCGTGAGCCATGGCCACTGAGCCTGCGCGTCCGGAGCCTGTGCTCCGCAACGGGAGAGGCCACAACAGTGGGAGGCCCGCGTACCGCAAAAAAAAAAAAAAAAGGCATGAACCAGAAATTGATAAATTGACATTATTCTGCTTATATGTGTAATCAATGAACACTGTGCCTACTCATTCATTTCTGAGCTTCCTCCAAAACCTCTAAATCTAACAGATAGTGGGGGAACAACTGAGAGACTATTATTCAAATGATTCAAATGAGAATGAAAAGCTTCCAAAGCCAGAAGCAAAATATTCACATGACTCCCCCCTCCCCTTAGGCTATTATATGCATATTTCCAGAAGATACTTCACAAGAGTATGAAAATCCTTTAAACCCTTTAAAAATCCATTTTTCTAAAGCTAAGAATCATAAAAGAGTTACCTTAAATCTATCCTGTTTAAACCAGATTTCTCCCTTTAAAAAAAAGTCAATGCGGGACTTCCCTGGTGGTGCAGTGGTTAAGAATCTGCCTGCCAATTCAGGGGACGCGGATTCGAGCCCTGGTCCTGGAAGATCCCACATACCGCGGAGCAACTAAGCCCGTGCCTCACAACTACTGAGCTCACGAGCCTGCACTCTAGAGCCCACGAGCCACAACTACTGAGCTCACGTGCTGCAACTATTGAAGCCCGCTTGCCTAGAGCCCGTGCTCCGCAATGAGAGAAGCCACTGCAATGAGAAGCCCACGCACCGCAAGGAAGAGTAGCCCCCACCAGCTGCAACCAGAGAAAGCCTGCACACAGCAACGAAGACCCAATACAGCCAAAAATAAATAAATAAATATATTAAAAAAAAAAAAGAACCATTAAAAAAAATAAAAGTCAATGGAGATCTTCTAGGATCAACTACTTAAGATATTTTTCATCTTTCTTAAGATAGTAGTCCTCCTGTTCATAATTTTGTGGTCATACAACAATTTTAGTACATTTTTTAAATGTAAGAAAAAAATGATGACATTAAATCTCGTAGAAAAAAATGTTGAGATGCAAAATAGCTCTAAACCAATTGACCACTCACTTATTCAGCAAATATTTATTGAGTGTCTACCATGTGTCAAGCGCTGTTCTTCGGGCTGTGAATAGAACAACAGACAAAAGAGACACACATCCATGATTCAAGGAACTCTAAATTCTATTTGGGCATGGGGAGATGCACATAGAACAAAATAAAAACGCTAAACATGTAGCTTGTTAAATGGATTTAAGTGCTATGGAGTCAAATGAAGTAAGAAAAAAGAATGGAGAGTGTTGGATTGGGTAGTGGGGCAATTTTAAATAAAGCAGTCAGGAAAACCTCCCTGATACGGTGTTATCTAAGTAAACACTGCTCGGAGGTAAGGAAGGAAGCCAAGTGGACATCTGGAGAGGAAACTCAGATACCACACTCCATCTTTGATTTCATAGGTACACTTAAAAAGCACATCTGCGCATGTTATATTACTTATGGCAGGGATTTTGACTGAAGGGGGAAATTATCGATCTGAAGAGTTTAAAGTTCCATTCTGGAAGTACGCCTTCTTTTCTCAAATTTGTAGTTCCCCTCTTTTGTTTCCGGACAATTCACTCTTCCTCATTTTATCTTATTACTCCTTTTTCTTATGTATATAATGAGGGAATTTTGGACAGATCTGTCATGGGATTGGTTCTACTGTGTAATGATCAAGGTGTATGCTGCACAATTATTAGAAAACCTTGCTTTTTAGCACAATCAAAATGCTCAAATTGCTTACAATTCAGAAACAGGTGGTAAGCTGAACATTAGCTGCTCTTTCTGCCCCAAGGCTCATTCAGTTCCTTCTCTTAATCTTTTTAAAGGAAAAACACAGCAGAATCAGGGGTGAGTTATTAGCTTTGGGCAATTTGTTCTGGCTTAGATGCTCCCACGTTGGACTCTTCCTGTAATCAACTTGATATCAACCAAGGAATATCAAATCATTTGCAAAGAGAAGGTCTGATATGGGTGAGCAGCATTAAAAACCCAAGATTATGGAATAAGAGATTGTTTGGGTTGGAAGAGACTGTATGTGTATCTCTAATGCTAAAATTTAGCCTTGTAACATAGGCAGGGATACTAAGACACAAGAGGTAAGTGGGATATCAAAGTTACACCAGAAAAGTGTGGACCTTACAAAAAAGGGAAAAAAATGTGATAAGAGGTTGAGTGAAATGGGACGTACAGAAAAAAGGCACAAAAGGTTATAATGTTAATATGATACAGTTAAAGCAGATTTCATTTAAAAGGAACTGAAAGGCATGGGCCACTAAATGAAAAAAGGTAACGCAATGGTGCTCAAGAATATTTTATTTATGTTATTATTGTGTACCATCATCCTAAACTACATGGCACTCATCTCTTACCTCTTTTCCTCCTCAAAGTACTACTACTTCTCCACTTTTCCCTCTCTTAGCAAACACTATTGCCATCCACCCAGCTGATCAAGCAAGAAAGAAGAGTTATCCTTCACTCTTCCCTTTTCTTTACATCCCACATCCTCACCTCTCCTTCTCTAGATCAGACAGCCATCTTCTGGATTCTGAAACCTCATTGGTCTCCCCGCTTCCAGTTTTGCACTATTCCCCAACATCCATCTCTCTTCCATAATGTTGTCAGAGTCATCCTTCTAAAACCCAAGTCACATGGTGGTCTGTTTTTAAAACTCCCCAATAGCTGCCTGTGAATTTCAGGTTAGAACCAGAACTACCAGTGTGTTATACCAGGCTTTTCATGCTGGTCCCCTTGCTGTCTCTTAAAAACATATCTCTTGCCACTCCCATTCTACCCACTGAAAACTCCATTCCTGTTCAGCGTTCCCACTTCTCAGAATGGCTACCCTCTAATCCCCAGTGCTTGCCTTGGCTACCTCCTCCTCCCTGTCAAGCGCAGCTCAGGAATCATCTTTCTAGGCAATCTTTTGTCCTTCCCCAGGCTAGGCAAAGTGATTGTCCCACATTGTCCCACAACTCTTTCTATACATTTGTCCTTAAAAGACTGACTTGTGATATTTATTTCTGTATTTCCAGGCTGTATAACAGTCCTGATATATAACAGACATAAATTAATGTTTGGTGAATGGACAATTAAATGCATGCTAATCTACTGGCTTCCTGAATTACAAAGAAAAATAAAACGAGATGACTAACTTCAGAGCTAACGCTTCATTATATTTGGTTGTGGGTTTCTCTAACAGATTATATAATGATTTACGTTCCTTGAATAAAGTTGCTTTTGAGTTATGATTTAAACATCACTAAAGCTTCATTTGTACTTAAATTTGAAGGAGCTTGTTTATTTCCGAGTTGGATCTGAACTCCATTTGATACCGCATTACCAAATTCAAGCGACCCAATCCGCCTTTCAATTAAATGAAAGGAGTGGTGACTTACAGGAACTGTCAATGTATTAAAAATGTCGCAAGCACTTTATTTATAGAGCAACATAAAAATGTAATTCAGGTACTTAAAAAAAAAAAAAAATGACACAGACTAAGCAGAGAAGATGAGCCAGAGGGGACTTCATGATCTAAAACTCCACTCCGCAGTAACGTGAACCTCAGCTTCAAATCCAGCCTGGGTCAAGACAACCTGTCGTTCTCCTGAGACTGAGCACTGCCTATCTCCTGGTTCACCGTGTGTGTCTTTCATATTGCTCGAGGACTCCATGTACTTAAAAAACCTCATGGAATTTTCTCATAAATGATAATGCTATCCCTAATAAGCTTAGCCAAATTCAGAGAACTCCTTGATATATAACTGACAGCTCTGGATAATGCCCTCGGGTTGTTAACCATTCTACAAAAATCAGATTCAGTCAACACTGCAGAACTTGAATTTGCCAGAAAGTTACCTCATGCCACTTTTTCCCCCTCACCCAGTGCCCCCTAATAAAGTGAGTATCTAATTACTATTAATTGATTTTGCCTGAGTGACAATCTGTTTCTTAAATCCAGTGAGAAACAAGTCTTTGACTTTTCAAGCACATGGGGGAAGTGACCTGATTGAATCCTGTTTCTATGCTTCTAACTTCTTTTTTTTACACAAATGACAATACAAACAGAATAGAAGGAGACATCTGCATAATTTGGGGATTTTATGATTGATAAGGCATTATCTTGTCAGCCGAAGGCACTTTCATGACAAGTATTTATGATAGAAGGAGGTTCCTGGCTATAAAGAAATAGAGTTTAGTCTGATAAAGGACTTTCAAGATTCTAAACACCATCCCCTTCAGGGCAAGGGGATTAGTGCTGCTATTTCAGAACACGGTGTTATTACAGTCTGAATCCAGTTAAGTGGGAAGAGAAAAGGCATTTGACTCTCAGGATACCAACACATGCACATGCACAAGTGTGCAAACACACATTTAGAGAATGTAGAGCGAAGGGTTAGAGGGCTGAGGAGTCCAGACAGGGAGGGCCATCAGGTCTCAAGGGAAAAGAAGCAGAGAAATTTAAACAGTCGTGTGACTTACTCACAGTTGTCTACCAGCCAAGGACATGAAGGGGTAACAATAGCATCAAAGAAGCTTTCAGTCATTCAGGAGCAAAACTGTATTTAAAGTTAAGACAAACAACATGTGACCTTAGAGGAGTGACAGAGAATCTTAAAGGCAGACATATATCAATGGGCAAGTTGTATTTCAGGCTATGAGTCTTGGAATCAGTCTGACAGAGTTTTTCCTGAGGCTTTTCAAAGGAACAACAAAGCAAGAAACTCTTCAGAAAATCACAACCATCTCAAACCAAAGATGTTCACATTCTTCCCTCAAGCACTCCAACTGATTTCTGAATAGTAGAGATCTGAGTGTCCCTTGCTATGTCAAGAAGACTGAAGTGAGCTTGTAGAAATAGAACCTTTTACCCACATGGGCCCTTTTTAGGTGGGTGGCAGCTAAGGCAAATCACCTTCATCCAGCACCATAACACAGGAAATCAAGCTAAGGTTCATCTTCAGAAAAAGTTTTTAGAAAAAGCACAAGGGCAATGTGGAGTCCAGGGAGCACTGTGGAAGGCCTTGACTTGGAGATGGGTCAGAAAAGACTGGATATGAAGGAGCCTGCAGAATATATACATGCTCAATGTGGGCATGAGTATCAGCCTGTAAACTTGCCTGTGAGCCCCAGGTGGTCTTTGTGGGTGTGTTTCTAATTTCTTCAGTACCAGCCATCTCCTCCCTGCAAGGTTATTTTCCATCTTCCTTTCAAAACAATGGGCCTGAAAGTATTTGTCATATCCAAGAAATGGCTTGATCCTGGCTGTGGTAGTCAGAATAATGGTCCCCCAAAGATGTCCACACCCTTGTCCCTGGAATCTGTGAATATGTTACTTTACATGACATCAGGATTTTGTAGGCGTGATTAATTAAGGACTTTGAGATGGGGAAACTATCATGAATTACATTGGTGGGATCAATATAACCATGAGGTAAGTAAAGGATGGAACAGGGTGGTAGAAGAGTCAGAGAGGAGATGTGACAACAGCAGTAGAGGTCAGAGGGATGTGTGGTCACAGGCCAATGCAAGCAGGCAGCCTCTAGAAGCTAGGAAAGGCAAGAAAACAGATTCTCCTCTACAGCCTCCAGAAGGCATGCAGCCCTATTGACTCATTTTAGACTTCTGACTTCCAGAAATGTAAGATGATACATTCATGCTCTTTTAAGTTACCAAGTTTGTGCCAACTTGTTACAGCAGCAATATAAGACATCCATGGGATGAGCCTCTTCACAGACATTCTTCCAGAGGAGTATCACGTTTTGGCCATTCATCTTCTTAGCACACATTTGTCTTCCATGCTCTCATTTGCCTTGTGATGAGCACTTGCTACATTCTACTCACTCTTCCAGGAGCTCGACAGACAAATATCTGGATCCTGTCTTTAGGAGCTTACGATCAAATGGAAATAGATATAGTGGGAATAAGGATGGAAGTGTGCCCAATCTACATGGGACTCAAGGGTGAGGAAGGTCAATTCTACTTAGGAAAATGATGGGAAGATACTTTCTTATACGAAAATTTGAAAGGTGCTTTGTTAGCTGTCAAATGGAGAAAAGATGAGAAGAAAGATCATTCCAGGCAGGGGAGTTTGATGAGTAAAACTCCAGATGCTGAAACAGCTGAGTGTGCTCTGGAGGGAATGTAGGGTATAACTATCTAGGCTGATAGAAACAAAACTGGAAGCCTAAGTTTAGAATATAGGGTCTGAACTCTATCTTGTGAATGACAGAGAATACTAATAAGAGCAGCATCAATTTCAGATCTATGTTTTAAGAAATTGGTTAGGTAGAAAGCCAGAGTCAGAGAGAGCAGTTAAAAAGTTAAAAGGATACTGCAATGGTCCAAGCCAAAGGTAATGCAGGCCAATCTAAATTAGCAGCATAAACAAACGGAGAGAAAGATATTGAATCAAGATGTATTATGTCATGAAAAACCTAGGGGTGAAACAGGAATAAAGACACAGACTTACTAGAGAATGGACTTGAGGCTACGGGGAGGGGGAAGGGTAAACGGTGACAAAGCGATAAAGAGGCATGGACATATATACACTACCAAACGTAAGGTAGATAGCTAGTGGGAAGCAGCCGCATAGCACAGGGAGATCAGCTCGGTGCTTTGTGACCGCCTGGAGGGGTGGGATAGGGAGGGTGGGAGGGAGGGAGACGCAAGCGGGAAGAGATATGGGAACATATGTATATATATAACTGATTCATTTTGTTGTGAAGCTGAAACTAACATACCATTGTAAAGCAATTATACTCCAATAAAGATGTTTAAAAAAAAAAAAGATGTATTATGGAGGTAGAATCAAGTGAATGATGATAGACTGGGTATAGTGGGAAGAGAAAGGGAAGAGTTTAGGATAAAACTGAGTTTGAGAATTGGGTAGCTAGTGTGCTACTTTCTAAAAGAGGACATGCATCAGCTTGGTGAAAACAGATAATGACAATCTTTAAATGCAAGTCTCCAACTTATATATTCTTTGAGCTTCTAGTTCGTGAAATAATAAATATGCTGTATAGAGAGAAGGGACCATATTTTCTATCTTTAGGATTTCCCTTGCCTACCATAATGCTGGGCACATGATAAATTCTTGTTGAATTGAAAAGAATATTGTGCTCAGCAAGAAAGATATGTGGTTTGATTCCAATTCTGACGTGGAGCTTTGGGTTTAAAAGTACCCCGAAGGTCAATCAACATACTTCTAGGCAAAGGCATATCTCTTAGAAATGGATTAAAGAACTATCGATGTTAGAATTTTTCTTCTGGCATGATGTATTATCTTCAATATTAAGAAAAAGAAACAATTCCCCTTGTACTCTCTTTCTTTAATTTTAGGCATAACTACTGAACAGGGTAGAATTTCAATATCTTTATCGAGAATCTAAGAAATAGAACACGTATTTTTGAGTACCTACTGTGTTCATGAAGCTCCCCTGATATAGAGAAAGTGGTATTTTTTATTCTATTAAAAACCGATTCAAATTTCTGCAAGGCTGATCAAATCCTCTGCTGTACAATTAATGACTAAAAGTTAAAAATGCTGAATTAGGGCCACCATAGATAATTCAGTCACAGTGGTAGACATGACAGAGTGAAAGAAATTTTAATTCTCCCAGAGTTGAACCTACTCAAGCAAAATGGATTTTTCTTTTGATTTGAATCAGACATTATCCCAATTCACCAGTTAATATACTTTAGTTTGGCTCTGTAGTCAACTATGGAGGAAAAAACATGCTAAGTTTTTCCCATTCTAATATCAGATGGGAGTAAGACCTTCAGCAAACAGGCTTCTGTAACTGAATACCAAGAAAAATATGCTAGAAAGACCTCAACACCACAGCAACACACTCAGGGACCAAAGCAGGTTTGAATCTTAATTATATGGTAATGTACAGAACAAACCTGGTGTCATGGCATTTTGGGGAGAATAGCTGGTGAGAATTTTCTAGATGCTTTCATTGTGTTTCCTTCACATAAAGCAATAGCAAACAAAAGGTACGGTTGTAGGAGTTCATTATTAACCCATGGTAACTGGCAAAGAAAATGGTGGTATTTTCTGGCAAAGAACGTAACAGTAAATATCATTTCAGAGGTTTAATCTTGCAACCAGAGTCGGTAGTTGTTTCACTACTCCTTGAGCATGAAGGACTCAGAGAGTAAATGATTTATTGTTCGGTCAACAGAGAACAAATTTTAATATTTTGAAAAAAACCTGAGAACTATTAATCCTGGCATGTGTTACTCTTAAACCCAAGGAAATGAAGAAATATTGATCTAATTTCTGCCTTTCAAGAATGAAATTATATATTAACCACACAGCACCCAGCAACATATACAACCAGCACCCCCAGAGGTAGTTAGCCTGACATCAGAATTGTGTTTTTCTAGCTAAATACTAATCCCCTCTATGGCATTATACAATTTATTATAAATAGGCTGCTTGATCCAGCAGCCAAGAAATCAAATCAGAATTCTCAGGAAGAACATGGTAAAATAAAGGGGCAGGTAGAGGTAAAGGGATCAGATGCAAAAAGGCAGAAGCCTATAGCAGTGCCTAAGAGCTACCTGGTATTCTTGTCAAATGCATATTCTGATTCAGTAGATCTGAGCTGGGGAAGACTGCATTTCTAACAAGCTCATCAGAGATGCTGCTTATCCCAGGAACCCACTCTGAGTACAAAGGGTGGCACTTTCCTGTGTTTAAGAAAGCTCAAACCACCACAATAATACCTACACTGCCTATGTGCCCCCAATTTCTCCTTCATGTTCTCTTTTATGGGATTTCTTGAACATCATCTCATTTGTTTTGTTTCTTGTTTTAGCTCATTATGTTTGCAATATTACTTACGGACCTGTTTTTCAGATAAAGAATGAACTCACTGTCCTGAAAGCATCCTTTCCTTTACCACCGCTTCCCAGTTAGACTACGAAGCAAGCATTGCATCTTTGTGCCGCTGCCTCTTTTAAAAGACACCTGAATGATAACCTTGAGTGGGACTTCCTACCTGCCCTCAAAAAAAGAGGAAAAGAAGAGTAAATGACAAAATTCTGCAAAACTCAAGCTAGTGAAAGGGAAAAAATAAACAAGACTGTCAGTCTCCAAGGAAGAGAGTACTGTGATTATTAAAATTAATTTTAAAACTTTAGAAATGCATCCAGCATGTTTCAGTTTTCTCATGTGCAAGACTGGATGGGACCAGAGGTCTACTGTGGGTGGGGGATTCAAGTCTGTCTCTACTGCTGTCTAAATATTTCTCCAGCTGAGGAAGAAATATTTCCTGTAGATCTTAGCCATGAAAGCCAGACTCTCATGCCACCTAGGAAGACGGGAAAATTAAGAAGTCATGTAAGGGTAAGGAAGAGAAGAGGCTTCACCACCTGTTTCCTCCTTTAAGAGGTACTCCTCCTCTCAGAAGTAAAACATCCCAAGCCAGCTCTTTACTTTCCCTTTACACCATTTCTACCAGAAAAAGAAAAAAAACAAAAAACTAGAAGTTCAAAACCATAAAGGAATTAAATAAACATCACACTTCACAGAAGGTGAGAGTAGCATAACACAATGGCATTAAGCTTATCCAGATCTGCAGTGCTGTTCTAAACATTTGACTTTGTTCAGAAAAATCTCATTTACTCTTGGATCAATACTGCCGTGGCTTACACGACTAGTCACATTTACAACATAGAGTGTAATATGCCTCCCAAAGGGAGGCAGTCTCCATTCACTTTGACAAAGGGCAGCACATGCAGAAGTGGTTTTGCCACTGTCTGCTCCATGGTCAGGATCTGTAAAATGGGGGGAATCCAAACAGCGAAAGCATCCATGGTTCTCATGAAGGAATAGAGCTGACGCAGTTTGTGAACAAGAAGTATTCTTACCATCATTATTATTATTACCACCTATCCACACACTTTTAGACATATCAAGAGATATAAAACTTGTTCAGATAGGATAAATCTTCCCTTTTCTGTATTCAAATCAACCAGCTAAAAATACTTATTAAACATAGATGACTGATACTGAATCAGATACTCCAAGAGAAGCATAAGATAGAATGACCATCTTCGTGTGGCCAACAATCTTTTTAGACAGAATAAACTGATATATATGAAGTGACTTATAAAGTCATTTCAGAATAGCCCTAGATGGTATATAATTAAATATTAAATTACGCACAGTCAGGCACAAGTACTAAAATAAATCGGAGAAGGGACAGATCAGTACACACTAAAATGGAAAGACAGTAAAATTTTGCGCAAAGGGCATACTATCAGGAATCAGAATACCTAATAGTTCAATGTAATGTGGGGCCTGTGCTTGGTTTTGTCACCTGTGAAATGGGAATGACAGTAATACATACCTCTCAGGGTTATTTCAAGAGTTAGAGGAAATGTGAAAATGAAAAAAAAATCTGACTTTATAAAACAAAACACATTTTCTGTTTTATCATAATTGATGATTAGCCCATCTTTTATGAAATGAAGAGGATTTATGCCGTCCTTGAAAAAAGTATGAGCTAGAGAAGAGGGAGGACAGTTATCTAGGAAAAGAGGAAGAGAGAAAGAAAAAGTAGAGGGAGAAATAAGCAATAGGCATAAAAAAGACAAAGACCTGGGAAGGAGGGCAATAAAAACCACAGGCAGGTGCTCACTTCGGCAGCACATATATACTAAAATTGGAATAATACAGAGAAGATTAGCATGGCCCCTGCCCAAGGATACACAAATTCACGAAGCGTTCCATATCTTTTAAATTGGGAGATTGGGACTGACATATACACACTATTGTATATAAAACAGATAACTAATAAGGACCTACTGTATGGCACAAGGAACTCTACTCAATACTCTGTAATGACCTATGTGGGAAAAGAATCTCAACAAGAGTGGATATATGTATATATATAACTGATTCACTTTGCTGTACAGCAGAAACTAACACAACACTGTCAATCAACTATACTCCAATAAAAATTCATTTTAAAAACCTACAGGTAGTTGACTTCATTTTTAGAGAAAAGTAAATAAATAGGGTTCATTGAAGTGGAAGGATGCCAGGAATGGGCAGGAGTCAACAGCAGGCTCCTCCCACCCCTCTGCTGGTTTCCTGCTTCCAGACTGTCAGGCTCTTTCATCATACATCCCTGGTTCTCAGTCTTCTACAAGTTGACAAAACAAAATAAGGCAGGAGAAAAGAAAACGGAAAAAAGAAAAAAAAAAAGATTGCCCGACTCTCAGTACTTTGATACAAGGGACAACAGAGGAGGGGCACAGGGGAAGAAGAGATTAGAAAGCATATTAAATTCTCCTCTTGTCTCAGGGATGGTATTTCTGTACATTACTAGACCTGCTCACAAGCCAGAAAATTTACTTTACCCCATGGCCACCAGCGAGGTGGGCTGGATAATAAGAATAATAGGAGATGGCAATTCTGTAGATGTAAAAGGTACACATTCAAAAGAAGGAAGGAGAGAAAAGAGCAATGGAGTATAAAATAAAGGATTAGCAAGATCCAGAGAAAGATAAAAGAAAGCACAAGAGAAAAATGGTTCATTTGTAGAACTAATACATTAGGTAAAATTCTAAAACATTGTCCCAGGTTTCAAACGCTTCAAGGGGATTTTAAAAGAGGACAAGCCTACCAGGGATCTGAGTAGATTATACAATATGCAAAGCTGACCTGAAGAGGAAGAATAAGAAGATTTACCACGTGTTCAGCTCCTACCATGTACCAGGAATTCCACTGGGGCTTTACATTTCTTAAATCCATGAATGTTTGTTGTCATCTATAGGATGTGGGCTGCTCAGAAAGCTTGGCTTCCCTGAAGTTACCTTCCCATCCTCCAGAACAATCCTCACTTCCGCTACGGCTTGAAATTGCAATTGAAAATTAGTCTTTGATTTCTTCTGTTACAATACAGGCATGTAAAGTATAAGGCCACAACTTTCAAAAATAATTTAGCCCGGGTTAGCCATCTCAGGTAACTGAAAGGAGGTAAGATTAGGGATGAAGAGAAGAGGGCAGAGAAAGAAGATTCTAGGAAAGAGACAGCATTCTCATAATTCAGGATCCAGGCTTCTGAAAGAGGAGATCTATAACTGCAGGCACCTGTTTCCTGTTTCCTATTCCATCAGCTTACCTGGAGCAGGTGCCAATGACAGGTGTGTATGGGAGGATTTTAGAATTAATTTTATGCACACACACACACACACACACACACATATGTATCTGAGGAGAGAGGTGAACTCTACTTTTGTGAGAATTCAGAATATTTCTAGTATTCTGAAAGAGTGAGGCAGCCATATATCTCAAAGTAAAACTAATTTAAACACACACATTCCCTAGAGAACCTGGCTTTGTTGAGCTACAAGGCTGTTACAGTTAATGGAGTCAATCCTCATCTCATTTCACAGGTGAGGAAACCGAGGCCCAGCAAGATCCCATGACTTGCCCAAGCCATGCCATGCAGCCAGTTAGCAGCAGGCCTGAAATTGATGTCTGATGACATTCACCTAGTATCTTCTACATTACCCCACGATGGTATCTTAGGGAGGTGTCACCACATCAAATAACTCTACGTAATACTAAAGTATACCTCGGACTGAAATGAAACAAAGTTCAGGCAAACACAGACCTGTATCACAGCTGCTAATGGGGTATGAGGAACCTCACTTATGATGCAGTGGAAAGATAGGGGCAAAAGATGCCTAATCTAAAATTATACTTAAACTCTGTGTGTTTTATACCAATTATATATTATGCTTATTAGTTGGTTGCATGTTGTGAGAATTAAATGAAATAACATATAGAAGAGGCCCAGCAAAGTGTTGATTCTCTTTTCTTTCCCCAATTATCAACAAATGATTCTTTTGGGGAAAAAAAAAATAAGTGATTCACTTATTAGTTTTCCCGAATGCCTTCAAGATCTCCTCCCCTCAGCCTAATTCTGCTTAAACTCTTTTCTTTTTTTCAGAGATGAAGATCAAAAGAAGATACAAGAATTTGTTTCTTGATTAATCACCTACCCCCAACCTCACTTCTAGTGTGTAGGAAATTAGAGGCAGGAGAAGTTTACTTTGCCTTATAACTGTTATGTGAAGAAGCAATGACAGAGCAAGTATCTGTGATATTTTCCCAGGAGCCACAGAAAAATTCTGAAATACAAGTAATGTTGGGCCTGCTTCTGTATTTTATAAGGACGAGATTGCATATGTTGTCATGAGGAAGTGTGTAGTTGGGGTGCTTGTGCACTTACCCTTTTGTTTAATATCACCTATCTTATTCAGGCTGGGCACGTAGGAAAAAAATATTTTGGACTGTGGCTGGTTATGTGCAAAGTCCCATCCTTGGCAATTTACATGCTTTTCTGTTTTCTATACTGAAACTTGGGAGCAAAGGGTTTCCTGATCTTAGGGCTTGGTTTTGTAAAAGAATAGGGGAGAGAATGTAAAATGAAAATTATTGAGTATGCCCTCTATGCCAAGAACCACTGCAGGTATGTATTTAATCCTTACACCCATCTTGCCCTCTGGAAGGTAAGGAAGAACATTTTTTTTTTTTTTCTGACTCTCTACTAGCATTAAGAAGAATGTCTGGCACATAGTAGGGTTTAATATGTATTTGTTCAATGAATAATAAATTAACAGTCCACCAAGCTGAGTAGCATTATCTTCATCATGCTGATAAAGTGGCTGAGATGCAGAAAGATTAAATTTCCTGGTCATGGTCTTAAACACTAGGCAGAGCCAGAATATAAATCAGAGCTGTCTGTCTTTCATTACCAGGGCTCCTTTCTCTCCACTATGTTGCCTTGGTAAAAAGAGCAATGGATTAAACACAGTTCATAAAGTCTCACGGCCTAACAGGTACAGAGGTGAAACATTTTATAAAAATGAAAACTACATTAATTTAATTCACCCTAGTCCATGATATGACCATCTTCCCTGCCCACCGACCAACTTAAGTCTTACTGAAACAGGTACATCATGTAGCCTGCAGATATAAGAGATCAATGCCAACTGCATGTACTGAGAGAATTTCTAATGATCAAGGGCAGCACTATCTCTTGGTCAAAGATCCTGTGTTCCAGATACTGCAAAAGATGAGTAGTATGACTATGGGCTGGTCATTCAGCATTTCTAATTCTCAGTTTCTTCATCTGTAAATGTTGGGGTGTGGGAGAAGGTACATAATGTTAGTAGGCATCATTCCAGCTTTAATATGCCATGATTCCTTCCTTCTCAACCACAACCAGACAGCTCACAACTGAAGAATTGAGAAAATAAGACTTTTGCCTTGTTTTCTCTCCCCTCAAGGAATCCCACTCCATTTTTATAATTGTCACATATCTGTCTGTAGCATCTACTCTAGGACATTATGAATTGGGGGGAAAAAAAGTAGAATATGTTTATCCTTGCCAAAACACATGAACACTTAAAATTGCTATCAGTGATGGTCACCTATCCAGTATATATATATCTTTCTACATCTTTACCCCTTCTTTACTGTATTTTTTAAATTTATTTTTATTGAAGTATAGTTGATTTACAACATTGTGTTAGTTTCAGGTGTAGAGCAAAGTGATGCAGATATATACATATATATATATGAATATATATATTCTTTTTCAGATTTTTTCCCTTATAGGTTATTATTAAATATTGAGTATAGTTTTCTATGTTATACATTAGGTCCCTGTTGGTTATTTATTTTATATATAGTAGTGTGTATATGTTAATCCCAAACTCCTACTTTATCCCTCCCACCCTTCCCCTTTAGTAACCATAAGTTTGGGTCCATTTCTCTTTTGTATATAAGTTCATTTGTATCATCTTTCTTTTAGATTCCACCTATAAGAGATATCCTATTTTCATTCTTAAAATTATTATTTTGATCAGGGAGATTTTATAGTTTTACTCCTTGTTTATCATTTCCACTTTATGGTCCAAAACTGTAAGTTTGCTACAGATCCAAGTTTGTTATGGATAAAAAAATGACAAATTTGAACAGTGATTACTGCCACTGAAAAGGTTTAGTCATGAATCAGAACATAACATTGATTTTCTATGACTTAGAATTATGGGTTTTGACTATGGTCTATCATGGAGAGGCAGAAAATGCCAGGGAGTGAAGTGGGCAGGAAAGAGTAGAACAACGTAGTGATGAATAACAACTAGCATGGCCTCCATGTTGAGGGGAGTAACAGGGACTAGTAGAGACTGTGGCTGAATGAAGACCACAGGTCCTGACTAAAGGAGACAGCCCCTACTGAGTTGAGTCAAATTTTGCCATGTAGAATTGTTGGTCTAGTGTATCTAAATCTTACAATGTTCATTTAAAAAGCCAGAAATCTGAATTTTTATATGAAATGTGCCCATTTTCAATACTGGTTCAATTTCTAAAAATAAACAAAAACTATGGGCCAAATAAAATATATTTGTGGGCTAAGTTTGGCTAAGGGATTACTAGTTTGAGAACTCTCATTTAGAAAGATCAGTCTCTGAGAATTAGTGTTTCCTTCTTGCACAAGCAGAGTGTGTAGCTGTGTGTATATATCTGTGTGTATCTGACTTAGCAACTAACTGCTAGACACTAAAAAAAAAAAAAAAAAGGAACATATTGATGAAATAATCTGTGACCTCATGGGAAACACAGATGGAGTTTCCATGACACCCTATATTGTTCTGTTAGACTAAAGCTATCAAAATCTACCCTGGGCTGTCTCTCTGGAAACAAATTAAAGACTTAGAGAAATAGGGGTTGGAAGATGGTTAAGATTGACTCCTGTGGGTAGAGGATGAAGTGTTCTAAATGTAGGTGGAGATATGTTTGACAGCAAGAAACAAGAAAGGCCCCTCCTAAAGGTGGAGAAATCAAAGAATAAGAGTGATGTTATAAACCAGTCTGCACACACAGATAAATCCCCAAGCCAACTCTAACTTCTTGAGCATGTATCTCTTAAACAATGGACACTCTATTTGGTAAACAAGTTAAATTTTTCTACATGTTTTAATTTTAAGATAGTTTTCCAATGTTTCAGTGATATGCTATACATGCTCATATAATTTTTTAGAATACTATTGTAGGTAGGAAGTAATTGACAAGGGCACAACAAAAGAATACCCACCGTGCCTTCTCCTCCACCCCTGTGGAGGCCACTTTGAGGGTCTCAGCTTTATACAAAGGGCTCTGCTCCCCGTGACCTCTCTGACACAGAAACAACACGTGTACAGTGGGCCATGGCACAGCAAAATATGACAGGAAAGAGAAAATGCCACCAGAATAGTGGAGCTAAACAAGTGGGAGAGAAAGTGGCACAAACCCCTCTTCGTCCCAAATACATTATGGAAAAGTGATCAGAAAAGTGATGGTAACCATGTACTTGGTTAACAACCACACAGTGAGATAACAGAGCCCCAGCTGGAGTTGGAATAATATTCTGTCCCTTATATCTCTACTAAAATTTTTTTAAATTCCCAGTACAATATCTCTTAAGAAGGAAGATTCTCAGTGTAAGTACTACTTTTCATACAGTGCAAGCTATTTCCCCATTCTCTACTCTGAAACTTACTAGCAACACTGACGTGTTTACGGAATTGAATCCTTTTTCATTTTTTAGACTAACATATGTTAGTAATGAAGCGTGAAGTGAAGATGAAAGAAATGTAAGGAGATGTGATTACTTTTACCACACAATGGAAAATAATAATAAGGTATTCTACTCTTCTGTACTGAACTTCCCTTACTATTATCCCATGCAATAATCCCCTTGGAAATTCCCAGCTACCCCGGGAGTTAAAGAGACCATGGATAATTACTCCATTTACAGACTCAAAGGCATTACCCAATGTCACATTGCTGGGTGAACTGAACCTAAACCTTGATTCCTATGAATCCAATTATAGAGCTTTGCTAATGGTGCCTGTAAATCTTGACCTTACATTCTCATCTTCCAAACCCTCATTTTAAGATAAAGGTACCAAAGAGAAGATATGAATTAATAATTAAACACTGCACTCTAACTAGACCTGTATTTAAGAATCACCACTGGTGTAAATGTAAATGGGTATGCAGGCCAATACAACTTTAGAAATGTTCTCAGGGTTCTAAGTAGTAAGGTCATGTATACTTATTTTCTCTGGCAGCTTTAATGCTAGACAATGTACATGCTCCAAGGTAACCATCTCTCTCTTCCTCCTCCATACAGCACAAAGTAACAGATGGGCTATCTCAACTAAAAACATCAGCACTTTATTGACCAAGCTTCTGCTAGATTTCATAATAGAAATTTGTGAATTACGATTTCTCCTTTCAGGGATAAGGGGACATAACTATTATTCAGGAAAACCTGTTTTGTTTTGTTTTTTTTAATTCTCCCTATTCAAATGTTATTCCATTTTTAAGATGCTTGTATTTTTTTTCTCATTTTATAATACATTCCTGTATAAGAAGTATTTCCTTTCTGACTCATAATACAGTTCTTAGACTATTAGACCATACCACCTGCTAGGGGGTAACATGCATCTCATTAAAGATAGCTGCCATTATTAATGATCAAGCACAGTTCAATGAGTACAGTAAAACTTTAAGCATAGCATAAAGCAAAATGCTAAAGATAAATTAGGGCTGCAAGGAAACTCAGCTTCAATAAACTATGTGGCTGAAATATCTATATTCCGCTTCAGTCTAACACTAGAAAATATTAACTATGGGCATTCCACATAACAAATATTTACACTTTAATCTCTCATTCATCCTATAAGTAAACCTAAATCTTGAAAGAGAAGCTAAAAATCCTTCTTGGAAATTCTATATAAATATACATTTACAGCTCTACCCACCACCAGTCCTTCCCATCAGGAAACTTCCACAAGCCTCTTAGATAGCCTCATCCACCAGACGGCAGACAGCAGAAGCAAGAAGATATACAATCCTGCAGTCTGTGGAACAAAATCCACATTCACAGAAAGATAGACAAGATGAAAAGGCAGAGGGCTATGTACCACATGAAGAAACAAGATAAAACCCCAGAAAAACAACTAAATGAAATGGAGATAGGCAATCTTCCAGAAAAAGAATTCACAATAATGATAGTGAAGATGATCCAGGACCTTGGAAAAAGAATGGAGGAAAAGATCAAGAAGATGCAAGAAATGTTTAACAAAGATCTAGAAGAATTAAAGAACGAACAAACAAACAGAAATGAACAATACTATAACTGAAATGAAAAATACACTAGAAGGAATCAATAGCAGAATAACTGAGGCAGAAGAAGGGATAAGTGACCTGGAAGACAGAATCGTGGAATTCACTGCTGCAGAACAGAATAAAGAAAAAAGAATGAAAAGAAAGGAAGACAGCCTAAGAGACCACTGGGACAACATTAAACACAACAACATTCACATTATAGGGGTCCCAGAAGGAGAAGAGGGAGAGAAAGGATGCGAGAAAATATTTGAAGAGATTATAGTTGAAAACTTCTCTAACATGGGAAAGGAAATAGTCACCCAAGTCCAGGAAGCACAGCGAGTCCCATACAGTATAAACCTAAGGAGAAAAACGCCAAGACACATAGTAATCAAATTGGCAAAAATTAAAGACAAATAAAAATTATTGAAAGCAGCAAGGGAAAAACGACAAATAACATAAAAGGGAACTTCTATAAGGTTAGCAGCTGATTTCTCAGCAGAAACTCTACAAGCCAGAGGGGAGTGGCATGGTATACTTAAAGTGATGAAAGGGAAGAACCTACAACCAAGATTACTCTACCCGGCAAGGATCTCATTCAGATTCGCTGGAGAAATCAAAAGCTTTACAGACAAGCAAAAGCTAAGAGAATTCAGCACCACCAAACCAGCTTTACAAAATATGCTAAAGGAACTTCTCTAAGAGGGAAACACAAGAGAAGAAAAGGACCTACAGAAACAAACCCAAAACAATTAAGAAAATGGTAATAGGAACATACATATTGATAGTTACCTTAAATGTGAATGGATTAAATGCTCCAACCAAAAGAAACAGGCTTGCTGAATGGATACAAAAACAAGACCTATATATATGCTGTCTACAAGAGACCCACTTCAGATCCAGGGACACATACAGGCTGAAAATGAGGGGATGGAAAAAGATATTCCATGCAAATGGAAATCAAAAGAAAGCTGGAGTAGCAATACTCATATCAGATAAAATAGACTTTAAAATAAAGAATGTTACAAGAGACAAGGAAGGACACTACATAATGATCAAGGGATCAATCCAAGAAGAAGATATAACAATTATAAATAAATATGCACCCAACATAGGAGCACCTCAATACATAAGGCAACTGCTAATAGCTCTAAAAGAGGAAATAGATAGTAACAAAATAATACTGGGGGACTTTAACACCTCACTTACACCAATGGACAGATCATCCAAACAGAAAATTAATAAGGAAACACAAGCTTTAAATGACACAATAGAACAGATAGATTTAATTGATATTTATAGGACATTCCATCCAAAAATAGCAGATTAAACTTTCTTCTCAAGTGCACACAGAACATTCGGCAGGATAGATCACATCTTGGGTCACAAATCAAGCCTCAGTAAATTTAAGAAAATTGAAATCATATCAAGCATCTTTTCTGACCACAACACTCTGAGATTAAAAATCAATTACAGGGAGAAAAATGTATAAAGCACAAACATATGGAGGCTAAACTATACGTTATTAAATAACCAAGAGATCACTGAAGACATCAAAGAGGCAATCAAAAAATACCTAGAGACAAATGACAATGAAAACATGATGATCCAAAACCTATGGGATGCAGCAAAAGCAGTTCTAAGAGGGAAGTTTATAGCTATACAAACTTACCTCAAGAAACAAGAAAAATCTCAAACAATCTAACGTTACACCTCAAGGAACTAGAGATAGAAAAACAAGTAAAGCCCAAAGTTAGCAGAAGGAAAGAAATCATAAAAATCAGAGCAGAAATAAATGAAATAGAAACAAAGAAAACAATAGCAAAGATCAATAAAACTAAAAGGTGGTTCTTTGAGAAGATAAACAAAATTCATAAAGCATTAGCCAGACTCATCAAGAAAAAGAGGGAGAGGACTCAAATAGGAGAAGTCACAACAGACACCACAGAAATACAAAGCATCCTAAGAGACTACTACAAGCAACTCTATGCCAATAAAATGGGCAACCTGGAAGAAATGGACAAATTCTTAGAAAGGTATAACCTTACAAGACTGAACCAGGAAGAAACAGAAAATAGACCAATCACAAGTAATGAAATTGAAACTGTGATTAAAAATTTTCCAGCAAACAAAAGTCCAGGACCAGATGGCTTCACAACTGAATTCTATCAAACATTTACAGAAAAGCTAACACCCATCCTTCTCAAACTCTTCCAAAAAATTGCAGACGAAGGAAAACTCTCAAACTCATTCTATGAAGCCACCATCACCCTGATACCAAAACCAGACAAAGATACTACAAAAAACAGAAAATTACAGACCAATATCACTGATGAATATAAATGCAAAAATCCTCAACAAAATACTAGCACACAGTATCCAACAACACATTAAAAGGATCATACACCATGATCAAGTGTGATTTATCCCAGAGATGCAAGGATTCTTCAATATAAGCAAATCAATCAATGTGATACACCATATTAACAAACTGAAGAAGAAAAAACATATGACCATCTCAATAGATGCAGAAAAAGCTTTTCACAAAATTCAACACACATTTATGATAAAAACTCTCCATAAAGTGGGCATAGAGGGAACCTACCTCAACATAATAAAGTCCATATATGACAAACCCACAGCAACATCATTCTCAATGGTGAGAAACTGAAAGCATTTCCTCTAAGATCAGGAACAAGACAAGGATGTCCAGTTTCACTGATATTATTCAACATAGTTTTGGAAGTCCTAGCCACGGCAATCAGAGAAGAAAAAGAAATAAAAGGAATACAAATTGGAAAAGAAGAAGTAAAACTGTCACTGTTTGCAGATGACATGATACTATACATAGAGAATCCTAAAGATGCTACCAGAAAACTACTAGAGCTGATCAATGAATTTGGCAAAATAGCAGGATACAAAATTAATGCACAGAAATCGCTTGCATTCCTATACAGTGATGATGAAAAATCTGAAAGAAAAATTAAGGAAACACTCCCATTTACTTTTTCAATACAAAGAATAAAATACCTAGGAATAAACCTACCTACAGAGGAGACAAAAGACCTGTATGCAGAAAACTATAAGACACTGCTGAAAGAAGTTAAAGATGATGCCAACAGACGGAGAGATATACCATGTTCTTGGATTGGAAGAATCAATATTGTGAAAATGACTATACTACCCAAAGCCATCTACAGATTCAATGCAATCCCTATCAAATTACCAATGGCATTTTTTACAGAACTAGAACAAAAAATCTTAAAATTTGTATGCAGACACAAAGGACCCCGAATAGCCAAAGCAGTCTTGAGGGAAAAAAACGGAGCTGGAGGAATCAGACTCCCTGACTTCAGACAAAGCTACAAAGCTACAGTAATCAAAACAATATGATTCTAGCACAAAAACAGAAATACAGATCAATGGAAAAGGATAGAAAGCCCAGAGATAAACCCACACACCTATGAGCAACTAATCTATGACAAAGGAGGCAAGGATATACAATGGAGAAAAGAGTCTCTTCAATAAGTGGTGCTGGAAAAACTGGAGAGCTACATGTAAAAGAATGAAATTAGAACACTCCCTAACATCATGCACAAAAATAAACTCAAAATGGCTTAGAGACCTAAATGTAAGACAGGACACTATAAAACTCTTAGAGGAAAACATAGGAAGAATACTCTTTGACATAAATCACAGCAACATCTTTTTTAATCCACCTCCTAGAGTAATGGAAATAAAAACAAAAATAAACAAATGGGACCCAATGAAATTTAAAAGCTTTTGCACAGCAAAGGAGACCATAAACAAAACGAAAAGACAACCCACAGAATGGGAGAAGATATTTGCAAATGAATCATCAGACAAAGGATTAATCTCCAAAATATATAAACAGCTCATGCAGCTCAATATTAAAAAAACAAACAACCCAATCGAAAAATGGGCAGAAGACCTAAATACACGTTTCTCCAAAGAAGACATACAGAAGCACATGAAAAGCTGCTCAACATCACTAATTATTAGAGAAATGCACATCGAAACTACAATGAGGTATCACCTCACACCAGTTAGAATGGGCATCATCAGAAAATCTACAAACAACAAATGTTGGAGAGGGTGTGGAGAAAAGGGAACCCTCTTGCACTGTTGGTGGGAATTAAATTGATACAGGCATTATGGAGAACAGTATGGAGGTTCCTTAAAAAACTAAAAATAGAATTACCATATGACCCAGCAATCCCACTACTGGGCATATACCTAGAGAAAACCATAATTCAAAAAGACACATGCACCCCAATGTTCTTTGCAGCACTATTTATAATAGCCAGGTCATGAAAGCCACCTAAATGTCCATCGACAGATGAATGGATAAAGAAGATGTGGTACATATGTACAGTGGAATATTACTCAGCCATAAAAAGGAACAAAATTGGGTCATTTGTAGAGACATGGATGCATCTAGAGCCTGTCATACAGAGTGAAGTAAGTCAGAAAGAGAAAAACAAATACCGTATATTAACACATATATGTGGAGCCTAGAAAATTGTATAGATGAACCAGTTTGTAGAGCAGAAATTGAGTCACAGAAGTAGAGGAAAAAAATGTATGGACACCGAGGGGGGAAAGCGGTGGGGGGTGGGGGTGGTGTGATGAATTGGGAGATTGGGATTGACATGTATACACTGATGTGTATAAAATGGATGACTAATAAGAAAAAGTATAAATTAATAGTATATATATATATATACATTTACAGAATTTATTATTTTATGAATTGGGTATTATCTGCATTAGCATGGTACAAGGAATATGCTAAATGTTTTAAATTACTTGATCCAAATTTCCCTTCTGCTTTTAAATTTGAGTAAAACACTTCTCAAGATAATATTGTTCATAGTTTAGCATTGTTTCCCCAAATGTGAGAATGTGTCTAATTTGTGGCATTATGTTACTGTGTTTTCTTATTTTATTAAATGATGCCATTTTCTGCCTTTCACACCCAAATAGCATCTGCTAGCCACAAAACCAGAAACACATCTTTGAATTAAATGCTTATTTTATTTTCCCTAGGGACAACAAATTGTAGAATTACCTTCTAAAGATTTACTGTTTCCTTTCCCTTTATCTCAGGCCCCAATATACATTCAAAATGTCCTCTGAATTAACAACCGTCCCATCTGGCTGAGAAGTGATGGACACGGCTCCTTAATCACGCTGTACACTCCGTTCTTGGCACCTCCATACCCGAAAGATATCAACAAATTGGATGGAAGTCAGAGAACAGCAAGAAAAATGATTAAAGAGATAGAGGCACTGACTTATGAGGAAAGATGAAAGAATGAAATCTGTATAGCTTGGCAAAGCAACAGCTGAGGTGGTGTATGATAACTTTCTACAAGCATCTGAAGAATGTAAACACTGAGAGGAGACAGGGAACTTTTTCTTTTTTTTTTTTTTTTTAAAAAACTTCTTTATTGGAGTATAACTGCTTTACAATGGTGTGTTACTTTTTAGAATAGTCTAGGGAATAAGCCAAGCAAGAGGACAGAAGTGAATAAATGAGAGAGAGATGCTAAGAGGGGAGGTTTGCTCATCAATTGCAGTTTCTGATAAATTACAAAGTGCAATCTAAAGAAAAGGACTGGCATCTCAGGTTTGTACGTTACCATCAGGGTTGAGAAAATGGCAAGGGAGAGAATAAGTAGTATTTGTTTGTACATGTACATATAATAGGTGTGCTGTCCTTTTCAGTTTACCAAGTGCTTTCACATGCATTACCTCATCCAAATGTCACAATGACCTTATGCCATTATTAATTCATCTTAAATAAGGACATGATGAGGTTTACTAATGCATACTATTGAGGCAAACAAGAAAGACACAAGTAAAACATCTCTAACCCTGAGTTTACAATCTGTTCACTCTCACGACACTATATTCCAGAATTCCAATACAGTTTAGAGTATACTCATACACAGTTCAGATAAAGAATTTAAGGTGATGTTCTAGGCAATGGCCTGTCTTCATTCTACCTGTTTTCTTGCTGTCCTCTCTTGGAGTAGATTAGATATGAAGTGCTCCCAGGGGGAATTTTTGCGGTGAGTAATCTCTTAAAGCTATAGATGACCCAGTGTGAAAATGATCCCTGATTCAGGTGTCTGGTTACCCCTTTCCCTTGGGTGATGGATTTCAATGCAGCTTCAGACCTTAACTCAGTTAACCGAAGCCCTCAGATCATTCATTAATGCAGTGTTGAGATGCACTTAATATGATATCCCACCCTTTGCAAGGATATTTATTGCATAAACAGAATCAAATTTTTAACGAGATGGAGCTCAAATGTGCTAAGAGATGTCATTTATGTTTTGTTGCCAGGTTTCAGCTTCCTGAATCCTTTCAACCACCTACCACATGCTAGGTCTGTAATGGAGACCTCCATGGAGAATAAACCAGGTGTGAATACTACTGTTTCTAACTAGAGGTTGGTTCTAAATCTACTGAAGTTTTCTGACACTGATGAACTGGAATATGTATGAGCTATGAAGACACCTTTTGCACAGAGTCTGGACAATATTCTCCTTTTCCTTTCCTTTCCCTTCCCTTCGTCCATGAAGTGATTTCCTATTAGCCTTTTCCAAGTTCTTGCTGGAAACAAAAAAGGATGCATTTCTTATCCATTAGGAAACCCAGGGTACCCAAACCATAACAGCCATGTGGAAGAAGTGAAAGAATCAATCCAAAAGTACATAATGTAATGAGAACCAAAGATCTCCCCACTACATCAGGAGAGTCTTCCTTGTAGAATTAAGAGCTTTTAGAAATTTTGCTTTGTCCTGGAATTTGTGGACCTTCACACAAAATGTGTATCCTTCACCTAGAACATATAAAGTCCTGTTCTTAGAGAAAGTAAAGAAATGGGGAAGATTGGCCTTCACTCTAAAACCACGGAATTTATCCCAAATATAAGGAAGTGGTTAGCAGGTAATGGTTTTTGCATAGCAGCCCCTTTTGAAATGCTATCATTAAAATAGTGAAATCTATTTTAGAGCCAGCTCCACCTGTTAGATCTTAGATGGCTGCAAGTTTCTGGAGCATATATGTTCTATAGCAGTATGTCTCAAATTTTAATGTGTTTATGAATCACTGGGGGATCTTCTTAAAGTACAGGTCTTGATATCCTAAGTCTGGGCTAGGGCCTAGGATTCTGAATTTCTAATAAGTTCCCAGAGGATGTTGATGCTGCTGGTCCATGTACTACATTTGGAATAGCAAGACTCCATAGGGCATTTCCATTCTGACTGTACCACGCAGCAGGGAAAAATGGCTGCAAACTGGCCATATACATGGGAAAATTTACTTTTGATTTACATTCTCCATTTCATACGGCATTAACAGAACACATTCAGGTAATGAAGCAGGCACAGATATTTACAGTTTTATTTACAGATAGTTGTTAGAACATTTTCCTTCTTTGAATTCATGCTCAGTTTTTATAAATGTGTTTGTAAATCCATGCCCTTATGAAAATACTATTTCAGAAAAGGGCTCTGTAGAAGAATAGCCACAAGGGTCAACTTGTCCCTAGTGGCAAAGGTTTCAAATATAGACCATTGATACTTTTACCAAACAGGGTTAATATGGGGTTGCTATATTTGTTTCTGATGAAAGCATTAATTTCTAAAATATAAAGTGATAATATTTAGCATTTCCTCCTTTTGCCATATAGAAAGCACCTCAAAGGCAAAAAAAAAAAGAAAGAAAAGAAAAGAAAAAGAAAGGGGCTCTGGCCTGTCTTGACCTCTGAAAGATATCTTTTGCAAGGAATTTTTAAGCTTCAGCCCAAAAAGTGGTCTTCTGAACTTCTTCCTGAGGGTAAAATGCAAACCAGGATGATGAACCTCTCAGTGGCTGTTTTGGGGGGTGAAGGAGGGGCCATCCAGACCCAGTGAATCACCAAAGAAACCGGAGGCCTATCTCTCTGTGAAGCTAAACTTCAAAAAACAAGCCAGGAGACAGAAAGGGAAAAGTGTGACTGCTCTGACAGCAAAAACAAGCAAATATCTCCAGAGGGGATTAGTCCCTCTGCTTCAAAGTAACCAAAACAGAGAAAGCTGAGCCACCTTCACTGGGAACAACTCCTGTCCATCAAACAAGAATGAACTCAGCAAACAGCACCCACGTGCCCGACTCAACAGCCAGGACGGCTAATACCCAGTAACACACTTTCACTATCAAGATTTAACTTCTCAAATCCAATTCCCTTTTATGGAACCATAGGGATGTCAGAGATCATCCAACTCCACCCCCCACTGAAAGCCAGTGTGCCCTTCACATCCAACCTACCGGCCTGTCTTCCACGTTCTGTTCTAGCAGGAGTGTTCCTGGTTTCACAAAACAACTTTAATTGCTGGAAAGTAGTTCCTTAATTTGGAACCAAATTTTAAGTTTAATTTATGGAGAAAGTTTTGGCCTTTGGAGAGCAAGTCCAATTTCACTTCCATGCAGGAACTCTTCAAATAAAAAGATGGCTATCATATCCCCAAGGCATAGCCCTTTCCCCAGTTTAATCATCTCATATGATGGAATACGGATTTTTTTTTTAACCATCCGATTACCATCTTGTTTCCAACGGCTCTTTTAAAATATATTAGCCAAACATAAGACTCCAGATTTAACCTATTCAGTGCAGAGTAAGTTTGGATTTTTATCTCCCACATTCTCTAGACTATATTTCTATTAGCTCATTGTAAGATCAGTCTAGTCTTTATCAGATGTTGTGTGAACAACTGATGTCTGTTTTTCCATAAACTGATAGTAAGTTACATTTCCCTAAACCTGTCTCATGCAATGGAAGTACTAATTTAAGTGTGGGACTTCACGTTTATTCCCATTGATATTCAGTTTGTTCACTTTAGCTCACCGTTTAAGCTGACAGCCTTCTGAATTTTTATTTTGTTATTCAGGGTACTGGATAGCCCTCACAAATTTGACTTTTGAAAATTTGATATGCAGGCCCTCTATTTTGTTATCCAAATCACTGCTGAAATTACCAAATAGAAAGAGGCTCAAAGCAGAAATAAATGCAGATTGATAGAGACTTTCAGTATATTTCATCAGCCAAATATTGATTTGCTTAAATGCTCCATCTTCTCTTATTTTCTCTCTTCCATTTACTGGCCTTAAGCAAGGCTCTTGTGTTTGGGGGAACAAACCAGACCTGAAAGAATCCTCACTTTGACTCTGGTTTCTCACCCTTCCAATTTCCTCTGCCTAGAGATAATACCCAAGACTCAAGATAATACTCAAATAAGACAAGACTCAAGCCTAAGTTAGACGTGCTCTAAACCCCCTAAATCTTGGACTACACTATACTACATCTCAGAACATAGAGGATTTCACTGGACACTCAAGGAGGTCAGATTAGAGAGTTAAGTGACTCACACTTTGGGAATTTAAACAATGATTTGAGGCCAGCTATTGCAGTAAGAAACATTCCTCATGGAAGGACTTCAAGGTGTGTTCCTACTAAACATAACATAAAATACAATTTAGAGTTGATAACTTAACTTTAAGGGACAGTGTGGCATCACAGTAAGTCAGCAGTTTAGGCTTTCAATCTGCCCACAGAGTTAGATTTTGTTGAAGGCGAAATGCTCAGCATGGTAACTAATCAGCACACTCTCTCCAAACATCCCCTGCCTTTATTTTCGGTTGCTTGTTACTTCAATTCACATCGATTTATCCTCCCTCACAACTCAACCCACAACTTTCTCATTGCCTGACCTGAGGCATGGATAGCAATTTTCAGTGTAATCAGCCAGAGGATGTAATCAGTGCAATTAACAGATGGATTGGGAATACTACATGAAGCCTAAATTAAAATCCCACTAAAATCACTGTACTGTATCTGTAAATACCCACACTAAATAAATATTTCTTGGGTAAGTTTCTGGCAGTGGGATGATAATTTTAATGGAGAACTTTTAATGAGTTTAGCCCCGATCTGCATCCGTAATTCACCGATTTGGTATACTTTATTGAGCACCTACGGTATGCCTATTCTTATGATGCAACAAAAGTAAAACAGGATGTGGTATCTTTCCTCAAGGAAGATTGGAGCGTTGAAAAAATGAGTCTTAAAGTCATGAAAATGTTCTGTAAACAGTAAAAGACAGTGGTAGGCTAAACATGCAAACAAAAAGACTAGCAGCTTGGGAAGAAGAGTTTTACGTTTGGCTCTGCTACAATCTGTCTGAAATTCTACGGGTCACCGTTATAATCACCCTTAACGCCTTTACCTCTCTTCCTCGCCATTTTCCTTCATTCACAGAACCTCCCATCCCCTTGCTGAACCCATCTGTCTCCTTTGACTCGCTTATGGAGGAGCAGCTAAATGGTACCAGGAAGGAGGTGGGGTAACAAAAACATATAGCTAGCCTAACTGGTTTCACTTTAATTCATGACCAAAAGTTCATTTGGACCCTAATCGCTGCCAAAATACTATTATTGGGAGGTCTGAGGTTTACAAGTGGAGCTTCAAGGTTATTGCCTCTTCTGATGTAGGTACAAAACTTTCCAATGGCTTTGTGACTGGTGCTCAGACCTCAGCAATGAAATTCATGTTGTTAATTTATTTTCTTGTTGAACTTTATAAAAGATTTTAAACAAGAAACACATGGTGTACATGAATGTGGTAGATTCCATTCTTAGCTTATTTTTCTTAGTGGACAGCATGTCTCCCATGATATCAGTAGTAAACTAGACTAATGGGAACTATAGATGGAAAAGATACATAGGCTGTGTTTCACACTATCCATTATTTGTCATTTGGAGTTTCATTTAAACTGGTTAGCTAAATGCACACAGTTATTCCAAGAAATCCTCATTCCTATACCCGATTATTTCTTTTTAAATAATCAGTGTAAAAATACAATAAAGCATTTCTGAGTGCAGCTGATTTGGAACATATGAAATATACTTTCAATTGAAAAGTCAAAAATTTTTAGAATTTGTCCTGGAATGTAATTTCTATGAAGATTAAATTAAGTTAATGCTTCTAATATATCCAGTGAGTTACTTCTGTCTAGAATGGGAGGAAAGAGATAAACATTCTTACACAATGGGGAGGGGGCTTCTGAGACTTCTTCCTGGGTGTCACTACTTAAAGTTCTTCCGCCATCTCACAGCCCTAAAAAACCAGATTAAATGGTGTCTAAACTCAGCTCTCTAGCATCTAATTCTGCATCTACCTGATTTCTCAGCTCTTTCCTCAATGCCATATGACTCCCTGCTCTCCAAAATCTTTAGAAGATTGTCTTTGGATGGCTAGCTTCCTTTAATATGACCCTAACACCACAGATTTGTTTAGCCTCGTTTTGAACACTGTGTAAATGAAATCATATGGGTTTCATGCACATTGAGTATTTAGTTATAATTATGCTGACAAATATAAATTTAGAAATATAAGAATATTCTAGCCAAATTTTACTAGGGAAAATGCCCCCCAAAAATGCCCATTTTGGTTTCGTGCAATGAAAAAGTTTTCAATTGAAAATCGGTATCAGTATGATAGGAGAAGAAACATATTATATAAGTTAGGCTACAGGTTAGGCTGCTATAACAAAGAAGTAGAAAAATACAGTGATATATATAACAGAGAAATTGATCCCTTACATAAAAGTCTAGGTAGATGACTTAGGTATGGTATGGTGGTTTGATTTGGTATGTTTTGGTATGATTTGGGTTCGAGGGTATTGGGTATTGTCAGTCTGCCATTTTCAACATGTGGCTTCCATTTCACGATCCAAGATGTTTTAGGTTCCATCATTATGAACACATTTCGGCTAGAAGGAATGAGGAAGGACATATCTCCTCCTCTTAAGAAAACAGCCTCAAACTTGAACATAACCATTCCTGCTCACTTTCTATTAACCAGAACGTAGTCACTGGACCATACCTTTCTGCAAGGGAAGCTTGGAAATGTATTCTTTATCTGGGTGGCCATGTGCCCAGAGAAAAGTTCTATTACTGCAAAAGAAGGGAAGAATAGATATTGAAAAACAACTAACAGTTAATGCCATATACATCAAGTTTTTGCTCTAAAAAACAATGGTTGGATTTGTCCTATGTATCTTACAAAAACTGTATTATTGCACAACTGATACAAATGTATAGTTTGTACAGTTAGCGTAATTGAAGATTATATATTTTATGTGTTGGCTTGTTTAATATCTATCTCTTCTACTAGACTCTAAGATCCAAAAGGGGAGAGATCATGTCTATCTTGTGAACCATTTTGTAATAATTTTTTTTAATAGATCTTTGTTGGGGTATAATTGCTTCACAATACTGTGTTAGTTTCTGTTGCACAACAAAGCGAATCAGCTATATGCATACACATGTCCCCATATACTCTCCCTCTTGAGCCTCCCGCCCATCTTCCTTATCCCGCCCCTCTGGGTCATTGCAATGCACTCAGCCGATCTCCCTGTGCTATGCTGCTGCTTCCCACCAGTCAACTATTTTACATTCGGTAGTGTATATATCTCAATGCTACTCTCACTTCGCCCCAGCTTTGACCTCCCATCCCATGTCCTCAAGTCCATTTACTATGTCTACCTCTTTATTCCTGCCCTGAAACTAGGTTCATCAGTACCTTTTTTTTTTTTTTAAGATTCCATATATATGCGTTAGCATATGGTATTTGTTTTTCTCTTTCTGACTTACTTCACTCTGTATGACAGACTCCAGGTCCATCCACGTCACTACAAATAACTCAATTTTGTTTCTTTTTATGGCTGAGTAATATTCCACTGTATATATGTGCCACATCTTCTTTATCCATTCATCTGTCGATGGACATTTAGGTTGGTTCCATGCCCTGGCTATTGTAAATAATGCTGCAATAAACACTGTGGTACATGTCTCTTTTTGAATTATGGTTTTCTTAGGGTATATGCCAAGTAGTGGGATTGCTGGGTCATATGATAGTTCTATTTTTAGTTTTTTAAGGAACCTCCATACTGTTCTCCATAGTGGCTGTATCAATTTACATTCCAACCAACAGTGCAGAAGGGTTCCCTTTTCACCCTTTCCAGCATTTATTGTTTCTAGATTTTTTGATAATGGCCATTCTGACCGGCGTGAGGTGATACCTCATTGTAGTTTTGATTTGCATTTCCCTAATAATTAGTGATGTTGAGCATCTTTTCATGTACCTCTTGGCCACCTGTATGTCTTCCTTGGTGAAACGTCTATTTAGGTCTTCTGCCCAATTTTTAACTGGATTGTTTGTTTTTTTTGATATTGAGCTCGATGAGCTGTTTGTATATTTTACAGATTAATCCTTTGTCTGTTGTTTCATTTGGAAATGTTTTCTCGCATTCTGAGGGTTATCTTCTTGTCTTGTTTATGGTTTCCTTTGCTGTGTAAAAGCTTTTAAGTTTCATTAAGTCCCATTTGTTTATTTTTATTTCCATTACTCTAGGAGGTGGATCAAAAAAGATCTTGCTGTGGTTCATGTCAAAGAGTGTTTTTCCTATGTTGTCCTCTAAGAGTTTTATAGTATCTGGCCTTACATTTAGGTCTTTAATCCATTTGGAGTTTATTTTTGGGTATGGTTAGGTAGTGTTCTAATTTCATTCTTTTACTTGTAGCTGTCCAGTTTTCCCAGCACCACTTATTGAAGAGGCTGCCTTTTCTCCATTGTATATTCTTGCCTCCTTTGTTGTAAATTAGGTGCCCATATGTGTGTGGGTTTATCTCTGGGCATTCTATCCTGTACCATTGATCTATATTTCTGTTTTTGTGCCAGTACCATATGGTCTTGGTTACTGTAGCTTTGTGTTATAGTTTGAAGTCAGAGGGTATGATTCCCCCAACTCCGTTTTCCTTTCTCAAGATTGCTTTTGCTATTTGGGGTCTTCTGTGTTTCCATACGAATTGTAAAATTTTTTGTTCTAATTCTGTGAAGAATGCCGTTCGTAGTTTGATAGGGATTGCATTGAATCTGTAGATTGTTTTTGGTAATATAGTCATTTTCACAATACTGATTCTTCCTATCCAAGAACATGGTATATTTCTCCATCTGTTTATGTCATCTTTGATTTCTTTCATCAGTGTTTTATACTTTTCTGAGTACAACTCTTTTGCCTCCTTAGGCAGGTTCATTCCTAGGTATTTTATTCTTTTTGTTGCAATGGTAAATGGGAGTGATTCCTTAATTTCTCTTTCTGATTTTCCATTGTTTGTGTATAGGAATGCTAGAGATTTCTGTGCATTAATTTTGTATCCTGCAACCTTACCACATTCATTGATTACTTCTAGTAGTTTTCTGGTGGCTTCTTTAGGATTTTCTATGTATAGTATCATGTCATCAGCAAACAGTGACAGTTTTACTTCTTTTCCAATTTGTATCTATTTCTTTTTCTTCTCTGACTGCCATGGCTAAGACTTCCAAAACTATGTTGAATAAGAGTGGCAAGAGTGGACATCCTTGTCTTGTTCCTGATCTTAGTGGAAAGGCTTTCACTTTTTCACCATTGAGTATGATGCTTGCTGTGGGTTTGTCATCTATGGCCTTAACTATATTGAAGTAAGTTCCCTCTATGCCCATTTTCTGGAGAGTTTTTAATCATAAATGGATGTTGAATTTTGTCAAAAGCTTTTTCTGCACCTATTGAGATGATCATATGGTTTTTATTCCTTGTTAATGTGGTGTATCACACTGACTGATTTGCATATATTGAAGAATCCTTGCAGCGATAAGATAAATCCCATTTGATCGTGGTGTATGATCCTTTTAATGTGTTGTTGGATTCTGTTTGCTAGTATTTTGTTCAGGATTTTTTGCATCTATGTTGGTCAGTGATATTGGTCTGTAATTTTCTTTTTTGTGATATCTTTTTCTGGTTTTGGTATCAGGGTGATGGTAGCTTTGTAGAATGAATTGGGGAGTGTTCTCCCTCTGCAATTTTTTGGAAGAGTTTGAGAAGGATTGGTGTTAGCACTTCTCTAAATGTTTGATAGAATTCGCCTGTGAAGCCATCTGGTCCTGGGCTTTTGTTTGTTGGAATATTTTTAATTACGGTTTCAATTTTATTACTTGTAATAGTTCTGTTTATAGTTTCTAATTCTTCCTGTTTCAGCCTTGCAAAATTGTACCTTTCCAAGAATTTGTCCATTTCTTCGTGGTTGTCCATTTCATTGGCATAGAGTTGTTTGTAGTAGCCTCTTATAATCTGTTGTATTTCTGCAGTGTCACTTGTGATTTCTCCTTTTTCATTTCTAATTTTATTGATTTCTGTCCTCTCCCTGATTTTCTTGATTAATCTTGCTAAGGGTTTATCAATTTTGTTTACCTTCTCAAAGAACCAGCTTTTAGTTTTCTTGATCTTTGGTATTGTTTTCTTTGTTTCTATTTCATTTATTTCTGCTCAGATCTTTATGATTTCTCTCCTTCTACTGACTTCGGGTTTTCTTTGTTCTTCTTTCTCTAGTTATTTTAAGTGTAGGGTTAGATTGTGACTTTTCTTCTTTCTTGAGGTGAGATTGTATTGCTATAAACTTCCCTCTTAGAAGTCTTTTTCTACATCCCATAGGTTTTGGGTCATCATTCATTGTCATATGTTTCTATGTATTTTTTAATTTCTTCTTTGATTTCTTCAGTGATCTCTTGGTTATTTAGTGGTGCACTGTTCAGCCTCCATGTATTTGTGGGTTTTTACCATTTTTTTTTCCTGTAATTCATTTCCAATCTCATAACGTTGTAGTCAGAAAAGATGCTTGATATGATTTCAATTTTCTTAAATTTTCTGAGGCTTGATTTGTGACCCAAGATGTGATCTATCCTGGAGAATGTTCCATGTGCACTTAAGAAGAATGTGTATTCTGCCACTTTTGGGTGGAATGTTCTGTAAATATCAATTAGACCGATCTGGTCTATTGTGTCATTTAAAGCTGTGTTTCCTTATTTATTTTCTGTTTGGACGATCTGTCCAGTGCTGTAAGTGGGGTGTTAAAGTCCCCTACTATTATTGTGTTACCGTCGATTTCTCCTTTCATGGCTGTTAGCATTTGCCTTAAGTTTTGAGGTGCTCCTATGTTGGATGCATAAACATTTATAATTGTTATATCTTCTTCTTGGATTGATCCCTTGATCATTATGTAGTGTCCCTCCTTATCTAACAATATTTATTTTAAAGTCTATTTTATCTGATATGAGTATTGCTATTCCAGCTTTCTTTTGATTTCCATTTGCCTGGAATATCTTTTTCCATCCCCTCACTTTCAGTCTGTATGTGTCCCTAGGTCTGAAGTGGGTCTCTTGTAGACAGCAAATATATGGGTCTTGTTTTTGTATCCATTCATCCAGTCTGTACCTTTTGGTTGGGGCATTTAATCCATTTACATTCAAGGTTATTATCAATATGTATGGTCCTATTACCATTTTCTTAATTGATTTGGGTTTGTTATTGTGGGTCTTTTTCTTCTTTTGTGTTTCCTGCTTAGAGAAGTTTCTTTAGCATGTGTTGTAAAGTTGGTTTGGTGGTGTTGAGTTCTCTTAGCTTTTGTTTGTCTGAAAAGCTTTTGATTTCTCCATCGAATCTGAATGAGATCCTTGCTGGGTAGAGGAATCCTGGTTGTAGGTTTTTCTCTTTCATCACTTTAAGTATATCTTGCCACTCCTTCTGGCCTGCAGAGTTTCTGCTGAAAAATCAGCTGATAACCTTATTGGGATTCCTTTATATGTTATTTTTTGTTTTTCCCTTGCTGCTTTTAATATTTTTTCTTTGAATTCAATTTTTGTTAGTCTGATTAGTATGTGTCTTGGTGTGTTTTTCCTAGGGTTTATCCTGTATGGGACTCTGTGCTTCCTGGACTTGGGTGACTATTTCCTTTCCCATGTTAGGGAAGTTTTCCACTATAATCTCTTCAAATATTTTCTCAGACCCTTTCTTCTTCTCTTCTTCTTCTGGGATCCCTATAATTCAAACTTTGGTGCATTTAGTGTTGTCCCAGAGGTCTCTGAGATTGTCTTCAATTCTTTTCATTCTTTTTTCTTTATTCTGCTCCTTGGCAGTTATTTCCACCATTTTGTCTTCCAACTCACTTATTCCTTCTTACTCAGTTATTCTGTTATTGATTTCTTTTAGTGTATTTTTCATTCCAGTTATTGTATTTTTCGGCTCTGTTTGTTTGTTCTTTAGTTCTTCTAGATCTTTTTTAAACATTTCCTATATTTTCTCAATCCATGCCTCCATTCTATTTCCAAGATTCTGGATCATCTTTCCTATCATTACTCTAATTCTTTTTCAGGCAGATTGCCTATTTCCTCTTCATTTATTTGGTCTTGTAGGTTTTTACCTTGCTCCTTCATCTGTGATATATTTTTTTGCCATCTCTTTTTTTTTTTTTCTTTATGAGTGGCATTACGTTCCCATCTTACTGGTTGTTTGTCCTGAGGCTTCCAACAGTGGAGTTTGTAGGCTATTGTGTAGAGCTGGGTCTTGGTGCTGAGATGAGGAGCTCCATGAGACACCACTTTGATGAATATTCCCTGGGGTCTGAGGTTCTCTGTTAGTCCAGTGGTGCAGACTCAGAGCTCCCACTGCAGGAGCTTTGGACTGATCCTGGGCTTGTGAACCAAGATCCCATAAGCCACCGGTTCACTTTGAGGTTCCTCCCATCTTCTTGGGCAACAGAGTCCTGCACCAGCAGCTGGCAGGCACCCGAGTTGTGGGGAGATGCTAACTCCGCGTCTTCCCACACCACCATCTTGACTCTGTCTCCCTCCCATTTTGTAATCTTTCTATCACAAATAATTATTTGTTTAATAAATGAATATGTGAAGGACTCCACATTGAACAGTGCTGACCCCTAAGTTCTTTACCAAGATCCATGGACTCCCAAAGTTGGTGGTTATGAAAAGGAATCAAAACAGTGGCGTGAGTATCATAAGAAAGTTTCTACCAAGATCTATAGCTAACTAAGTGTTCCAGGCCCAAAGTGTGCTCAGATTCAGTCTGGTCATAAGGAAACTTGTGACTTAGTCTGTGCCTCATGTGTAAAGCTGGTTCCTGTGTCTTGTTCCTACCACACACTTGTTTCTACCAATTTCAGATTCCCTTTTTAACTGAACATGCCCATTTGCTTAGGTATCCATTCCTGAAAATGAAAATATCCTTGTGTGCGTTTGCAAGCCACAATGTTTTATGAGGATGAGTTCTCCCTCAATGCCAAAAATAAGCCAATAATGTGCACCCTGTATTTGTGTTTTTTGAAAAAGTGTCTTAAAACAGTCAGGCGCTTAAGCTTAGAGTCAGTAATATAAGTGGGGTCATCTTTCATAATAATTGTGTCATAATTTTGCAAGAAATATATCAAGTGTCCACTGCATGGGTGAGCAAAACCATATGAGAAGGCTGCCTAGTGTATTCACTTCCATTACTTCTAGTCACAAGAGTCTCTGGTTTAGCTTAGAAATCATTCTTGTATGTCATTCAGGCAGAGGCAGAAGCACTGCTGAATGGGAGAAAGAGAAAAGGAGACAGACAGACAGAGACAGAGAATGCAAGGATAATTGTCTTGCTACATGTCATTGGCCAGGGTCAGACCAAGGGCATATACAGAGACACCATGTCTATTCATCAGCCATTTCAATGCTATATGACTTGGAGAGGTGAAGCAGCAGGACTCTAAGAAGCTACAATCAGGCAGTGTCTCAGCCACTGTTTTTTTGATCTAGACATTTTCCTATTCTTCTTTAATAGCTATGAAACTGAATGCACTTCCTAGTCCCAGCATCCACTTGGTCTCCTCTCTGACAGCCCAGGTAAGATGGCGGAAGCACTACGCTTCCACAGCTGACAGCTTGGTTTCTGGACCCATAATCACGCCAATCAGTGCTTCCTGCACAAAACCTTTTCAACAACTCCAAAGCCAAAGGCCCCAGTTGATGCCACCAGATTTCTCTTTCAGCTCAAGTCTTACAATTAGGCAGCTTTGTGTTTTTTCACACTTATGCATTATGATGTTTATTTAGGCTGTGCACAATAGTCTCCAAGAATATGCTTCCCCAATCCATGCCTTCCTCTTACTCAGCAATGTTGCTAAAGAACGCAGAGATATTCAATGAAGGTCACAAGCAATACTGGTCCTTAAGGCAACAGGCAACAGTTTATTTTCCTACAGCTTTTTACTGGAAGAAGCACAATATAGAAACCTCCATGGAGCTTCATGCCCTGCTTTGCCTTTACAGCCTGGCTACGCATCCTGATACAAAAAGCATCTAAGCATTTTGCTCTTGTAGCTGTGCCTTCAGAGAAATTGTGTGATGAAACCCACCCATAACAAGACATAGACCCCCCCAACCCACCATATATTGTTAAAATAAGAAGTGGTCATTTCTGTTGCCACTATAATAACAAGAAGCTTTAGGGACTTCCCTGGTGGCGCAGTGGTTAAGAATCTGCCTGCCAATGCAGGGGACACAGGTTCAAGCCCTGCTCCAGGAAGATCCCACATGCCGCAGAGCAACTAAGCCCATGTGCCACAACTACTGAGCCTGCGCTCTAGAGCCCGTGAGCCACAACTACTGAAGCCCACGTGCCTAGAGCCCGTGCTGAGCAACAAGAAAAGCCACCACAATGAGAAGCCTGTGCACCGCAACCAAGAGTAGCCCCTGCTTGCTGAAGCTAGAGAATGCCCATGCACAGCAATGAAGACCCAACACAGCCAAAAGTAAATAAACAAATTTATTTTTTAAAAAAGTTTTATTGTAGCCTCTGATATCGACAGCTATACAATAAATGTGTAAGAACATTTCAGACATAAGTAAAAGCTGTGATCATATTTTTCTCCCTATACAAAGCAGTTCTCAAAAGCACCAAAAGCCCAGCAGTCAAAATGAAAATAAAAACTCAAAATTGAACATAAACTTACGAATCTCATTCTTGATGGAAGAATGACACTTAAGATTTAACACAGGATGTATAGCATACACATTTCTGCTCCGTGGGGGTGGATCAGAGGGGACAAGAGAAGGATTTGTGTTTCTGTTGCACTCCAATTAAGAAATGAAGGTTTTTAGGTTTTAGAAATGAAGGTAGAAACACAGTAAGAAGGCAAGACAAAGGTTGCTAGGGATCCTTAGGGAAAAGTAAGCAAAAACAAGGTATTCTTAGGATGTTAGGTAATACAAACAATCAACATTTTGCAGAATATTGGAGGGTGCAAGTATCTGTAAGAATCAATAGAAAACAGTTCCACTTAAAGTGAACTTTTAGCATTTGAAGACACAATTCTGACTATGCTGATATACAGTATTGTGGACTCAGAAATTAAATAAACTGTCTTCAAAAATCCATCGGACAGAGTTGATCCTCTCAAGAGTTTAGTGAGTAGGTAGAGGTAATGTAGAGTGCCTCCAAGAATATGGACATCAGTTTACCCACTGAGAGTGAAATTAGCAAGAAGCGACACAGACTAGAAGAGATTAGTCATCTGTAGAAGTGCCAAAGAGAGTTTATAAAATGTGAAGCTAAGCAGGTTTGGAAGTACCCAAGTTTAAGTAAGATGGCTTGGCAAAGGCTTACAAAAACAGGACTAGAAAAGGAAAGGGGAAACCCAGTCACATGATTATAACCAACCTGAGGAAAAAAAAGAAAATGGTTTGCATAGGTACATAAAGGAAGCCAAGTGGCAAGGAAATGATGTCAGTGTATCTTTGGCATAATAGAGGTCAGAGGGTTCCTTGATGAGCAAACATGGATCGCTGGTTGGCACATTTATATCTACTGATGGAATGGAGTGCAGATTATACCATTATATCTTGATGTACTTCACCACCAAGAAAAATCTACCTGAATTGCACTGTTCTTGCTCCATGCTCACGTAGCAACTTTCTGATTAATGTAACTGGCTCCCCATGCAGATTTTCTAATAGAGGAGGAGATGCAGTGGCAAGCTGACATGAATTTTTGCTCAGCCTGAGACTTCCACTAACTTCTCTACGATTCAGTTTTCACCTCTATAAACTGGAGTTAATAACAATGTGTGTGCATGAGAATTAAATTAATTAATACATGTAAAGTATTTAGAGTAGTGCTAGAAATACACCTGAATTCCAATTAAATGTAAATCTTATCATTGTTGTTACAAATTATTATGCTGACAAGAAGTTGAGTTAGAGAGGTGGGAATTAGTCCCCAAGACTTGATCATCTTTGAGGACAGTGGCAAAGACGTATAATGTTGGGGACCTTTGCAAGATACTTCCACTTTGTGAAGACTTAGCCAAACTATCTCCTTTTATCTGCTTCTCTTCTGCATCCCTCCAAAATTGTTCATGGTTTGTAGGATGCCATTTTGTTTTTAAAAAGCCAGGGGAGGGGGTGCACTTCTTCTACAGCCAGACTTGGTACTCATAGTATATAAGATCCTTATCCTGAATAACTTTGCATTTCAAATGAGATGAAAATGAGTTTGGGGGACCACAGATTAGGAGTCAGCAAGCTTTTACTGCCCAGGGACAGATAGTGAATATTTTTAGCTTTGTAGGTGATATTATCTTGGGCACAACTATTAAACACTAAAGTTGTATCATGAAAGCAGCCAGAGAAAACACATATACTGATGTTCCAATAAAACTTTATTTACAAAAGCAGGTTATAAGCTGTATTTGGTTCATAGGCTGTTGTTACTGATCCCTACTATTGATTAAAAGAGACTGCAGATACACTATTAACCAATCACAACGGAAATGGAAATGACTTAGAACTTGATTTGGACAAACTGTGATTATCTAGCTATCTGGCTATTTACCTACCTACCTGCCTGTTTATGAATTAGTGAAATGTGAATACTGAGTGTATATTTGATATTAAGGAATTATTGTTAGTGAACAGAGTGATAATGGTTTTAAGGTTATGTTTTAAAATGCCCCTATCTTTTAGAGAAATGTACTGAAATATGTTTAGATTAAATGATATGAAGACTCACTTTAAGATTATTGGAAGAGAGATGGGGTGGGAATATAGATGAAACAAAATTACTCACGAATTGGTAATTGCTGAAACTTGATCAATACATAAGATTCTGTCTACTTTTCAATGTTTTAGATTTTCTAAAATGTTTGAGGTATTAAAAATATGAAATGCAGAATCTCTCTCTCTCTTTCTCACACACACACACGCATGTGTGCGCGTGCCTGCAAACTCACACAGTGAGATGCAGATTGACAGCTCAAAGAAAGGAGGGAAAAACAAAGTTTGAGATAGAGCTAAGCAGATGGTGTATATGACATAGAATGTATTGTGCTGACTTCAAAACTATTGTCTTAAGTTATGTAAAATTATAGTTTAATAAGAGGTGCAGTAGAATGCAATTCTGCTGAAAAATGAAGATTCTGGTCATAGGTCTAGTAGATAGGGTACCATTTTCTAAATTTGGGCAAAGGAACCAACAGAAGATAGGAAAACTAGGCATAATTTCCTCTTAGAGGGGTTCAATGTTGGAACCCAACCCATGCAAGGAAAACTAACAATGGAAGTTGGGTGTGAGATGTGCGATCCATTTCTAATTACGGTTTACAAAGCAAAACTACAGACTTTTTCACATGGTGTTCTCTCGCCTGCCAAACTCTCCCCACCAATTTAAGCCTTGTTCAAATGTCACTTTGAGGCAGGATTTTACTCCCTAATTCTCTGCTTTTAACAGTCATATCTTGTTGTATCATAATTTATCTGTTTACTGGTGTATTATCTCACCCCAACTATGTCAGAACCCATTGAAACAGAGACATCTTCTTGGTGTCCTTTGTAGACTACATGGGGCCTAATTCACTATAAATCATCAAAAAATGTCTTGAATGAGTCCATGTTTATTAACAGAGGAGAATCACTACTAGGCACTGTAGATCCTACACAAACCCACAAGGTCACACCTGGTCCTCAAAAGGTTATATTAGACTCTTCCCTTTCTCCTTGTAAAATTATACCTACCTAGGCCCATTCATAGTTACCTCTATTGTTAATTCTTTTCCAACCATCTTTTCCTTTCCCTTTGCAATACCCCCTTGGATTGTGTGTGTGTGTGTGTGTGTGTGTGTGTGTGTGTTCTAATACAGCACTTTTAGACCACTTCTAGTTGAGGTTATTTCTCTTGCCTTCACTGAATTCTGATCTTTGGAGGGTAGGGGCTATGCACAGCACAGTATCTTATGTGTATCTTATCAATTCTCAATACATTTGTTTGAATGAACAAATGAAGGAATGAGTTGGATTGCTGTATCTGTACAACTCAAACTTCAAATTGATGTCAAGAGTTTCCTAGTAAACCTTTTAATCAATTTATCAAGTCTCTTTTCCAGAACCTGCCTGACCTGAAAAAATTCCCTTAGGAGGTTTCTCTCCACTTTTAAGACATTTTCAATCTACCTGCCTGTTGGCAGTTAATTTCTTCATCTCTTGCTATCTCAACAATACTAAAATAATTCTCATGTTTCTTAAAAAATTGCCCATGTTTCCTAACTTTCTGCTTTTCTAATAACTACTTTTCAAATTCCTTCTCTCTGCTTTTACCCCCTGAGCATACCTCTGTACTTGTCACCTCAGCCTTGCATAAAGCCAGTCCACAGTGACCCAGTAAATATTTTATGTTCTTATAATCAAAGGTGCTTTATTATTACACTCACCAAAAGCAGACTTGCAAGAACAAATTCATTTGAAAGATGAATGCTTTTATTATTCTAGTGCTGATGACAGTGGTTTTCTTATTTTTACTTTTCTTTCTAGCACTCCATCCCCTCAGTTTACCTTCCTTTTCTCTGTTATTTTTATGATCCAGGATTTCTATAACATTTCATATCAAATTTATTTATTTAAAAGTCTTTTCAAATAGTTTGTTGCTTTTCAATTTTGGATTCCTGCCTTTTTAATGCTGGAGAAGGAAATTCCTAATGTCTGGAGTTCAACTTCCTAATATTTACAGTCTAAGGATGATGCTTTTTTTCTTGAATTAAAAAAAAGGGGAGAAAAAAAGGAGAAGACAAAAAAAAGGAAGCAGGCAGCTGATAGAGCCCACTGCACAGAGTCACACCACCAGTAAATTACCTGATAGCCCGGACACTAAATTACCAACAAGTTATACTGCCACTTATTTATCCCAGATCTGTTCTGTCACAGCACACAGCAGTGTGAGTTGGGTCCAAACTACTATGTAATAAAATTTAGGCGCTCCAAGACGCTCCTGCATGGTTGTACAAATAAGAGCTCTGTAAAAGCTTTGGTGGGAAGAATGTGACTTCTGAGATTAAATACAGCTGAGATGCAACCACCATTAAAATCAATAATATGACTTCAGACAGGGCTCATTTTAGACTTGAAGAGAGGCTCCTATAGCATAGCGTTTAGAAGCACAGACTTAGAAGCCAGGCTGCCTGGGTTGAAAAGCCAGCACTGCCACTTAGCAGACATGAGCCAGTTACTGAAAAGATTTATGCTCAATTTCCTCACCTATGAAATGGGGTAATGATAGTATGTATCTCATAAAGTAATTGTGAAGAGCAAATGAGTTAATATAAGTAAAACACTTAGGATAGCACCTGCCACAGCAAATGTTAATTATATAATATAATATAACATAATATAATATAATATCGACTGATTCATGTATTTGGATCATGTACAAACCAAAGAGATCAGGTAGCTTATTGCCTAAGGATGCTTTCATATGAGCTGCTGAAGGGTGTCTGCTGCAATCAATAATAATTGTTACTTGCAGGTCTTGTGATCAAATTATTCCTTCCAAGGCAAGACTCCGTATAATTTACTGTAATTCAGTTGCATGACATTCTCTCCCTAGCCAGCAATTGTTCTCAAATTATCCTCATATCGGTTTAGAATAATCCAATTTGACCCTTACTTAACTGTTGCCAGAAAGATTAAACCAAAGTCTTTGGCAGCGCAAAATGCAAGAGCTCAGACCAACAGTCCTGGACTAATCCCTGTTATCCGCAGCCTTAGGGCAGATCTGTACCCTGCCCAAGGAACACCTTGGTAGGCACTTGGCCCAATTCTTTGAATGCTCCGTGACTAAGCTGTGAAAGGTCTAGCTCAGGGGAACAGAAGCTCAAGGCACCACTAAAGCTTCCTCCAAAACAAATCCTTGGCAAGATGAGTTTATTTCTGGTTTAACCCCCTGAAGTGTCTACATGTTGAAGTTCTGAAAGCTGTAGGTATTAAAACAAAGCATTTTAACCATTGAAACTTAGATGGTATATTCCCAAATGTCTCCAAAGCAAGCATAAAGCCATGGTAGTTCAAGAAAAACGTGGGATTATAGAAACTTTTGCAAAATGTGGGGAAAATAAAATGTTAGCAACTTTGCAGTTTGATACTTTAGGGCAAGCATTGGAAAAACATGCACACCTGTGAACTCTGAAGCATTCCATATTGTACATAATGTTTGATTAATCACCAAAGTGATTATGCTACGTGGCACCCACAGTAATTTAAGCAGATATACAAATGGTTTGTAATTACAGGATATTGGACTCTATAATTCATTGCTTAGCAAAGAGGTATTTGTTGCATAATTACTGTATCTTTGTGAGAGATCTGCCGTACATTTATGGTGTAGTTTATCCTGAGCTTGCAGGCTACTGGCCATCTTTGGTTCCCTCATGCCTGAACTTGAGAATCTTTAGTGAGGGTGAAAGCTGCAGTTAGCTGGCAGAGGAAGCACTCTAAACTATTTGAGAAGGCGGAGAACATGGAGATTTACGGTAACAATATTCATAAGGCAAATACAGTTAACGCTTGATTTTTCCACACCACTGAAGGGCAGCATCGGCGTGCTAATAGGGAAGTTCAAACACTATGCGTAGTTTAACTCAAGTCATGGTCTTCCATGGGCTCATTCTGTGGACTCCAGGAGTGTACATCTAATATGGCTTGGTAGTAAGAAACTATGCCCAAGGTACACTGGAAAATACATATATACCCCCCATAAAGATAATAATACAGAGTTGAGCTAAAGCGAAAAGCTGACAGGGAAGAATAAAAGTTGCTTTTTTTTTTTTTAATCTAACTTTTTCCTATACCCTATAAATATAATGAATACATTTATTCATGCCTGTGAAACTGGTTTCTAGATAATTGTGTCCAATTGTCCACTACCACTAAGTAGAGAGCAAAAAATAAGTGCTATGTGAAAGACAGAGAGGGAGGGAGAGAGGGAAATAGCAAAAGGAGATTTAAACAGGACGGCTTCAGAGTATTTGAGGGTTTTTTTTTTTTTTAATAATGAATAACAATACTGAGATCTACACACAAATAATCCAGTTAACAGAAAGAAATAAGCAGCTGAGTAAGAGATTTACATCTGAAGGTAAAGGGAAATTTTGAGATTTCTGGATTTCCATAATAATGACAGTCCTGTGGATAGAGAAAGAGTGTCTGTGGGTAGAAGACTGTTGAGCTCTAGGGAGCACAAGTGGTCAGGGGCATCTTGGGGGTATTTGGTATCATCTCTGGGAAAGATAAAGACAATGGGCAGCCAATCTCTTCTAATCGTGAGAATGGATGAGATTCATACTTGTACTCACATTCAAAGGTTGTGTGCATTGGTTACATCAAATACTTTGAGAAAATTATGACCTTCAAATTAAATAATAAATATCTCGATATTAGTAAGAGAGGAATGAAGTTAACAGGAATGAATAACATATAATGAATGCTTTCAGGCAAAAAAGATAAATGTATCTGAAAATCTTCTCTTACATCAAGAAATTCAATTTGTCTGGTTAGGACAGGAGGTACAGTATCTGGGTATATTAAAATAATGCCATGTTAGGCATTCCTAATCTTACTGTTTTGGTCAGACACAGGCAAATCATATGTAAATAAATAGTAAAGGTTAATGCTTTATTCTAGCTCTATGGACATCAATCACAAATGAACACAAATTTTGTTTTTGTTTGTTACCAGGAAGAAAAGATTAAACTATGTCCACACAGTTTTTAGTAAACTTAAATATCTAAAATGAGAGGTTTTTGTTAAAAAGGTACACAGAAACCATGAAGGTGTTGGAGATAGTATGTTTTAGAAGTCTCTAGGCATCTCTTCTATGATCTTCCCATCTCAGCCCTTGTGGAGTAGAGTTTCCTAATATGACCACCTGACCATGGTGAGGGGTCAGTGTAGACTTGTTAGAGACACAGAGTATGAACTTAAAGACATGATCCAAAGTTACTTGAACACGTATACTGATGGAAAGATGCATATTTAGATATAAAGATAAAAACTACATGTTAGAATGATGTTCTAAAATATCTCAATTTCATATATCCTTTCTCACTGTTTAAGTAAACCTCCCAAATTTGTGGTAATTTCCATTATTTTAACAATTAATCAGCATTTTACACTTCAGGCATAAAAACGTTCTTCAGATGACATTTCCATTTTAAACTTAAAAGTATCACCAAACATATATTGCAACTACATAGAAAAATTTGGAACATTTTTTAAATTCAAAAGAGACTTGCAAACTTACATTAGGTTTTCCTCCTCTCTTATAGTTTCAGCCTTACCGTTTGTACACATGACTATAGCAGCTATTGCCTCTCTTTTTGTCTTTGATTAAACACCATCCTCTCAGTGAAGTCCTCCTTTAAGTCCGCCCTTAAAAAAATTGCAGACCTCTCTGTGATTACCACCCCTGTACTCTGTGTGCCCTCTTCCATGCTCTATTTATCACCAGTTGATATATTATACATTTTACCTACTTACTACTATTCGGCTCTCTCTGCAAAAAATGCAAGCACTATAAGAGGTTGGAATTGTTTTGTATTTTTGCTCACTCTAAATCCTCAGCACCTAGAAGACTGTGGTCTATAACTGGCTTCCATTAAATATTTGTTGAATAAATGGATCTACTCCTATGATTTCAATTGAAATTTTTATATGGTTTCCAAATTTGTTTCTCTAGCCTAGGACTCTCTCCTAGATTTAAAATCCATATATTTAACTGTCTGTTTGAATCACCCCAAAACATCTCAAACTCAGCATACCTATGACCGAATTCAGTATCTTGCCTCCCCACATCTCTGCATCACCTCCGCTGCCTCCTATAATCTTTTATAATCTCTTCTATAGTGAATATCAACCATCTATCCAGTTACCAAGTGAAAAAATCTTGAAATTATACCACAAATTCTTATTGCTAGATCCTCACCTGCTCTTGTATCAGTCTCCTCCCTTTATTAACTTGTCCTAGTACCTTTGTTGAGGTACCGTTGTCCAAATAACTACAATAGGCTCTTAATTGGTCTTATTTCTCATCTCACCTCTCAATGTCCTCTATTCTACTGTGCAAAAGAAAAAAAAAATCCAAATCTGGTCATGTCACTCTCTCTTACAAACATTCAGTAGAGGTCAGTGACTACAAGCCACTTAGTATAATAAAGAGACCTTATTATGATATAGCCTTTATTCATCTCCACAGCCTAAGTTTTCCATGTACTTTGAGTTCAATCTCAATGTCAGCCTCTCTTCTAATTCATAGGTTGCTTCATTTATCTATGTTCTTACTCATGTTCATCCTTTAACAAAGAAAGCTGTTCTTTAATCTGCAAGCTCCATCTCATTTTTAAGATTTAGCCAAACTCTACCTCTTCTACTAATATTATTCTCCTTTGCTCAGAGAGAATTCATAACTTCTTCCTTTACACTGTGTCCTGTATATACTCTGACCATAGAATTATACATTTATTGTACTCATTTTTATATATTTCTACTCTGTATTACTAGAATATAAGCTCTTAGAGACACGGACTATGTCTTACTCATCTTTGCAACCTCAGTATCCCCCGTAGTGGTGGAAACAAATACCTTAGCTAAGTCAATGAATGAATGAAGAACTATGAGTTTGGGTAGAAGTATGACACAATCAGAATGTGGAAGGAACTCAACAGTTTAAAATATGCATAAAAGAAATTACAGAGTCATTGTAAGTTCGTGAACAAGAAGTGATAGAATGCAATTCCTTTTTTAGAAAATTTGAATCTATTACCAGCATTAAGGTGCTTCAAGTGGAATGAAGACAAGGTCTAGCAATTAGGAAGCCACTAAAGGAATCTAGAAATAAGATAGGAAAAAACAAACAAACAAACAAAAACCTATTCACCTGTCTGAATTAGTTGCTACCACTGTATCTCTCCATGTCATTACACTTCAAATATGTGAAGAGCGCCTGTTTGCTTCTCCCATCAGATTATAAGCTTCCAAGGTCAGGGCTGTGTATTATTTGTCATCATGATGCAAATATTTGCCACAATGTCTGACAAATGGCAGAAAACACAAACATTTTGCATGAATGAGTGACTGAAGAAAAATAACAGCCCAGATGAGGGTTATGGCAGTGAGAAAGAAAGAAAGGAAGATGATGTGCAAAATTCCAGTGGAAGATTTTCTGCTGAGGTGTTGCCTCTTAGTGTTCTAGGCATGGCCTCGGTGCTCATTCATTACACATTATCTCTTCATTTCATTAGGATGTCTTCCTTTTTCTTGCTCTTGATGGCTACATCTCTGCCTCAGTGCTTGGCTGGCCTTTTGGTGAATAAGCATTCAATAAATCCTGATTGAATTATAGTCTAAGTCTAGGCTTTTGACAGCCACTCTTCCTGCTAATCAATTCAAATCGTATCCTTAAATTCTATACTTATCTTCTACCATGTCCATGTCCCACTAAAAAGCTTCCCTCAGCTCATCTCTATCCCATCCACCTAGAACTGCTTTGCTACAGCACCCACTCTACCACATCCTCCCACCTTCACATGCTCCCTGTGAGTGCCCTTTCACTCAAGCTATAACAAAATGCCAGGACTCTTCCTGGTCCCTTTCTACTCAGCATCATATAAAAGTGTCATATCTTGAAAATCTGGGCCTTAAATCTATGATCCTTGGATGCCCACCCAAGTGACTTTAGGTAGGACTCTATTTTTATTTGAGGTTGATTAACTGCCATGATTTGGTCCAAAAGCAAAGGCTCAAGTGTTGAATGGTATGCACTTTGACCATGTCTTTGTCTGTGGCTGCTGTGTATTTTCTCTAATACAGTGAAAGGCATCAGATTAGTCAACATATCTATGTATACATATTTATGTATAAGGCATACCAGATAATTGTTTTAAAGCAATTTAATTAATTTTTCTGATAATGAAAGTGATAATATAGTTATTGGAAAAAATTCATGCACAAACATAATGAGAAAAATAAATATTATCTGAAGTTCTACCACCCAGAGATAATCATTGCCAATGTTTTATAGGCATTATTCCAGACATTTTTTTCAAGTTCTATATAAATAGGAGAATATACATATGATTATATATATATATCCATATTCCCAAATTAGATCATGTTATGTATTCAGACTTTGAAATTTGTGTTTTTCTTCTTTAACAATGGATTATGGAACTCTTCTCATGACAAATTTTAAACGTATATCTAACTTATCATTGTTAAATGTTGCTTATTACAGTGTTGTGTCAATAGTTAGTTAACCAGTCTTTATTACAGGGTATTTTTCTCATCTCCACTTTTTTCTTTTTACATTATAATGTATGCTATGATGCTTGTTTCTGCACATATACCTTGGTTTCCTTCTCTGATTAGATGGTTTGGACAAATTCCATGAAGCAGAATTTATAATACAATGATCCATAAGATTGTTGGATTCTAAGCACCCGACTATTTTAGTAACTTCCTTTCCCTCTGGTTGGCAAGAGACTACATGTCCCTGTGGATTGCTTTCTAGTACCAAAGAACTGATCTAGAAGAATATCATTAAAAACTGGAATTACATGGATTTTTTTAATAGTAACTAATATTGTTTGATTCCTTTTTTTGTTTTTTTATTTTGGATTTTAGTTATATGGAATGAAGACATAGTAGAGGGGTTGAAAAGCATATCCTAAAGTAATTTAATAGCTGAATGGCTAGTTATGTTTTTCTTAATCAAGTAAGTACATTAGGATAGGACATGGGCTATGAATATTAATTATAGTAAACTTCAGGGTGAGTTCTTCCAAATACCACTTTCAAACAGAAAAACTGTGGACTTTGGTGTTGAACTTAATCAATGCTGACTGATGGTTTTTAGGGCCAAGTAGGACAAACTGCAGGACAAGTAAAGAGCAAAGAATTGGGTTTTACATGTAGTACATACCCAATTCATGCACAAAGGAACTAATTATCGTAAACTTTCTGACGTATATATTGCACCATATACAGAAGCTCAAGGCTGCAGGCAGTGGCAACATTTTCAATATTTCAAAAGAGAATTCTAAAAAAATGAATATAAAATAAAAATAAGAAGAAGAAAGAAAAGCACCACTGAAACAAATTCTCAAGTACACAAATGTCAGGAATTTCACATTTCTGGTGCCCATGGTGACTGTAATTTGGCCCCACTGTGCACATGTAATCATTTAGATTTAAGAGCATATTTGGTAAGATGAAATGTTACATATGCTCAAGGGGAGAAGAGTTATGGTTGCTGTGGGAAACAGAACTCTGAATTTCCTGATTTTTGTGCTGTGAAATCTCAGCCATCAGGTTGCATCAGCATCATTTGCTACATTTAATAATAGCTTGCTCCATTGTTGCTTTCAAGAGAGAAAGGCTTTTCCCCCTTTCTCCTAATATATTTAAAGTGATGGGATTTATTTGAAATTGAATTAACCAGAAAACACAGGTTCTTTATCAGATATAAGTGACAAGCAATAAGCCTGCATTCTGCCTCCAATTAAACAAGTGAAATAGTAGTTAAAATGTTCTTTAAATTTTTAAAATATTAAATGTGTATTAACTGGGTTAACAGACATAACACCTATAAATTATCTTATTCAAAAAATATTTAAGCATATTATTTAAAAAAAATCTTTCACACAAAACCCTTTCCCCTTGCAGCTACCCATAATACCAGACTCTGCAGTAAGAAGTAGGCATTGTCTGATTTCTCTGTAAAGGGAGTCTACTATGGCAGGGATTGCATTTCAAATCAGCACCATTGTCCTCTTTATCCTCAAGATAGTTTTTCTACATTGAGGCAACTGGGGCTTACAAAGGTTTAGTAAATCACTCACAGTCAGAGAAAAAAGCTGAGATAGAACACAACCAGGTCTGAGGGATTCCCAAGTCCATGCACTTTCTATTATACTCTATAGCTCCTGGCCTGCCTTGACCTGACTCAAGTATCTATACCCACCTAAGGACAGACAATAGTACTAATAATCAATCACCATAATAATATGCAAAACCCTTAGTAACACCAATAATAGTGAATTGGCCACAGCATCTGCGTGCAAGGAGTTAGGAACTTTGGAGGCTTCATATCTAGACTCAGTCTAGTTGGACTGAGGAAGAACTGGTCTGTTTTGTACTGCGACAATGGGTTGGCATGGATGGACACAGCTTAAATCACAGAGGGCCTACTGTGTGCCAGGCACCATTCCAATCACTTTACAATATTAACTCATTGAATTCTCATGACAACGCTATGTTGCCGTGATTATAATTATCCCAGTTTTACAGATTAGAACTGTGAAGCATAGAGAGCTTAGGTAACATGCCTAAGGTGCCACAGCTATTAAGTGGTAGAACACGGATGTGAACCAGGCTGCTTGGTTTCAAAGTTGGCACTCTTAACCACTATGGAAGAAGACAAGAGTGTTTTGAAGTACAGTGAGAGGGCTGCACATAGACAGGTGTGTGTTTTTTCTCTGTTGGTGCTTGGTCAGGCTTTTATACTACCCCACAAAGAAATACTGTACTGCCTCAAGATAACATAAGATCTTAAAAAAAAAAAGAAAACAATTACAAGCTAATTTTGACTACCATTCCCGCCTATAAAGACCAGTTTTTAAATATAAGCTTTTTTGAAAAAATTGAAGTATAGTTGACTTACAATGTTATCTTAGTTTCCGTTGTACAAGAAAGTGATTCAGTTATATAAATATATATTATTTTTCATATTCCTTTCTATTATAGTTTATCACAAGATACTGAATATAGTTTCCTGTGCTATAAAATAGGACCTTGTTGTTTATCTATTTAAAATGTAGTAGTGTGTATATGTTAATCCCAAATTCCTAATTTATCTCTCCCCTACCCCCTTTTTCCTTTGGTACCCATAAGTTTGTTTTCTATGTCTGTGAGCCTGTATCTTTTTTGTAAATAAGTTCATTTGTATCATATATTTGTCTTTCTCTTTCTGATTTGCTTCACTTAGTGTGATAATCACTAGGTCCATCTATGTTGGTGCAAATGGCATTATTTCATTCTTTTTTACATCTGGGTAATATTCCATTGTATAGCTGTACCACAGCTTCTTTATCCATTGAACTGTCAATGGACATTTAGGTTCCATCCATGCCTTAGCTACTGTAAATAGTGCTGCTGTGAACATTGCGGTGAGTGTATCTTTTCTTTCAGAGTTTTCTCCAGATAAATGTCTAGGAGTGGGATTGCTAGATCATATGGTAACTCTATTTTAAGTTTTTTAAGGAACCTCCACACTGTTTTCCATAGTGGCTGTACCAATTTACATTCCCAGCAATAGTGTAGGAGGGTTCCCTTTTCTCCACACCCTCTCCAGCTAAAATATCAATTTTTAAGTCCTTCTGTTTTTAATGATTCCAGTGATTTAGCTGTTCCCAAACCCGTTTTAAAAAACGCTTTTTAAAAAATTGAAGTATAGTTGCTGTACAATGTAAGTTACAGGTATATAGCATAGTGGTTCACTATTTTTAAAGGTTACACTCCATTTATAGTTATTAAGAAATATGGGCCATACCTCGTCTTGTACAATATATCCTTGCAGCTTATTTTATACCTGTTTGTACCTTTCACTCCCCTCCCCCTATATTGTCCCTCCCCCTTCTCTTTCCCCACTGGTGACCACTAGTTTTAAAACACTTGCTTTTATAAGTCTCTAACAACAGCTCATCTGTTTCTCTCACAGTGAACCTGACTATATGCTCCCATATTCTGCCTTCCTAGACATTGGGACCATCTTGTCAACATCTCCTTAAATCAACCTATTACATGTCTTCACTGGAATACTTCATTGTGTCTCAGGCTTCTCTTCTGTAGGTTTTAACGTCCCCTTGGATTTTCAGTTTCCTCAAGGAGACATACACTGCTGAGATGTTCCCGAGTATTAGAAAAAAATAATGGTAAACTATACAATATATTCGAATTCATACTATGATCTTAGCACTCAAGAAGACTTTACTTTCCCCATTACATATACAAACTCATCAATTCCTGGAAAACAGGAAGGGAGGAACAGGACTTTATTATTTTTTTAATCTTAATTTAAAAACTCCTGAAAACAGCCTCTATCCCCTTTCTCCCACCCTCCCAAATTTTTCAGTTCATCACTTGAATTAACCTCCTAAGCGCCAAAGCCATCAGATAGCTGAGGCTCTATCTGGTCCATCAGTGGAGCCCAGCCACTCCAGTGAGGTCACGCTGAGCCAGGGACGCAGGACCCCGGCTGTGTGAGCTTTGATAAGCTGAACAGAGCCTCCTGCAGACACTGCAAAGCAATTAAAACTGCAAAAGGGCTTTCTTCCTCCCTTTTCCTCTTTCTTCTCCCTCCAAAGTTGAATAAAAGTGACTTGATAAATTATTCTTTTCAGAGCTAACCACTTGAGAAAAAAAAAAAAAGGAAAGAAAGAAGAAGGAAAAAAAAAGGGAAAGTTGCTCTTGAGAACTCTTTACTAGCATGAATTCCCAGCACTCCAGCACTCATTACAGAGCCACACAAGAGGGAAGGCAATGGAATAAAAGGACAGAGGGAGTTTTATCGCAAGGCATGCAGGAAAGAGGGAAAGGTTCTCCTCAGGCTCAAGAGCCTGGTCGGCATTGGAGGATCTGTTAGGCCTCATGTCTTTGAAAGGCAAACCTCAAACTCTAAGAGTTAACTTAGATCTTGAATGGAAGGAAGAGGCATCTGTGTTCTCCATCAAGGCAAGGGGGGTGCCCTGAAGCCTGGCTGGGTCAGTACCTTCGTAGTCAGTTAGAGCCACAGGGGGCAAGTCAAATAACCAGGACCCCCTTATGAGGCAAAGGAAAGAAGGCTCTAGAGAGTTTAGCAGGGCCTCTGGGGAAGACTGCTATCAGAGAAGAATATCAAAAAACAAACCAAAAAAACCCAGAAAAGTTGGGGAGAAGAAAAAAATAAGAATTTAAGACATCAGTCAAGGCACAAATTTAGAAAGCACTCCATAAATATATTTTGCATGAATGAACAGCTTTCTTGCTAAAATTTGCATATAGGAAAGTTAGATGTGTGCAGTCTCCATTGTGTGAAGATGAAGCAGAAATGCTTCAGATTCCAATACTATTAGAGTTATCAAAACAACCACTAAAACCATCAGTCAGGGCTTCCCTGGTGGCGCAGTGGTTAAGAGTCCGCCTGCCGATGCAGGGGACATGGGTTCGTGCCCTGGTCCGGGAAGATCCCACGTGCTGCGGAGCAGCTGGGCCCGTGAGCCATGGCCGCTGAGCCTGCGCGTCCGGAGCCTGTGCTCTGCAACGGGAGAGGCCACAACAGTGAGAGGTCTGCGTACCGCAAAAAACAAAACAAAACAAAACAAAACAAACAAAAAAAAATCAGTCATATTTGAGGAGATGAAAAATGAAGGATTAAAACTCCCCTGGCCTCTGAAAGGGAGCACGGAGGACAACCTTTAAACTCTAAGCTTAATTCTGTGAGCAGAAGGCCTGATGGAAGGCCTGATGGACTGCTAACAATCTGAGTCACTCAGTCAGCTAGGGATTCAGATTAATAAATGATATAAAAGCAAATGACAATTGTCCTGTGACAACTGTGACATGACATTATGACGTTGTGCCATAAAAGGAATCTTTTCCCCCAAACATTTCTTCTCCCCTGTCCTCAATCACACTCACCTCACCAATCTCGTCACTTCTCTGTACTTGAAGCAAATAAAAAATTAAAACTATATTGCTTTCTCTGGCCCAGTGGAATTGTAACACTTTGTGAAACAGTGATAAGAATGTATTCCTCGTGTTGGCAAATTTGAAGTGTGAGGGCAGAATGCTCTGAAAAAAGGCTGAATAAAGAAAATGTGGACAAAGAGTGAGAGAAAAACGGTACGTGAATGACGAATGCCGAATGCCGCTGGGGAGGCCCAAGGCAGAAAGAAATGGAGACATATAATCAAAGATCCTTTTCCCTTACAGCGGAAATTGATTTCCTCTAGATGGCCAAGTTAAGGAGACATCCAATATCTCCTGGAGAGCGTTATTCTTCCCAGTTCCTTACCACACACATTCAACCAATCATGTTTCAGTGGTCTCTGCTATCTGAATGTCTGCAATATCAAAGTCATTAAAGAAGCACCTGGCTAGGTGTCAAGGCTACAGACATGGATACAACTCAGTAGCCTTCTTCAGGAACTTTTAGCCTAATCGACAAACTAGATATATAAATTAAAAATTTCAATATACCTGGTATGGTGGGAGCTCACAGGGGCGGGTATCTAACACAGACCAGAACAGAGATAGGAAGATGGAGGAGATGGAGTTCTAAAAGTTGAAGATAATGAAAGGACAAAGGGTATTTCATACTAGGTGGGCAGAAGGAGTAATAAGTTCATAAGCATTCAATAACACAACACGACTGGGAACCACAAATTGATATGATTAGAGTATAAAATTTTCAGGAAGTGCAATATATGAGACTAGAGAGGTAAGTAGGGAACAGAATACTCCGTAGCATAATAGCTCTGCACTTGAGATGACCATACTTGCACCCATCACTTCCATTCATTATCCCATTGTCCTGAGCTTAAAGGGCCAGGTGTAGCTTAAAGGAATGCTGAGAGATAATGTAGTTACGTAGTCAATGTTCCAGGATCAAGGGAAGGACGGATATTGAGAGCACAACTGGTAGCCCACAACATATTTACACTACTGACTTTAGAGAGCTATTGATGAATCTAAAGATGGGAACGACATAACTATATTTGAAACGCCAATAAAGTATTCTTATAGAAATATAGAGGATGTATTATACCATGTAATGGAATCAGAGAAACCCGCTAACAGAATGAGTAAGGTGCTGATGGAAATCTGACCAAGGTGGAAGATTGTGGCCTGGAGTTGAGATGAAGTTCATTTAATGGGAAAAAAAAAAAGGAATAATTTTTTGTATGCTTTGTTGACTAATGTTTACCCTGGTCACACATCTCCATCATTTCGAATTATTTTTGCCAAATGAAACTCATTTTATCAGTGAGGCTTCCAGGCAAAAAGGAACAACTTACGTAATCACCTAGAGAAGAGATAGAGAGAATGGTTCGCCTCAAAGAATCAAAGACTTCACAGCCTGTGTAGATAGGTTTTAGTGAGGAAAGACTCAGGTTACAAATTTTGCAGCCTCTCTTAGGCTACGCTACAGATTTGGGACTTTATCTGGTAATGCAGAACCACTGCACAAGGGTAAACAAGGAAGTTACATCATCAACATTTTGTTTTCTCATCATCAACATTTTTGTTGTTGAAAGATCACCTGGATGCAGAGCAGAAACTGGATTGGAGGTGAGAGACAAAACTGGAAGCAAGAGGACTGGGCATAAGAAGATGATGACTGAAATCAGAGAATACACGATACAATTCTCTCCCTGCGTGGAAAAACAGGCAGAATTACAGGTCCGATAAGTAATTTACAGTGAAGGTGGGAAGGCAGACAGAGTTTACTGAAGAAAGCAGATGTCCTATACTGACTCAGGAGCCAGCAGAAGGAAGATTATCAGAACACTGCACGAAAGGAATAGTTAAGAAGGGGCGAGCCAAGGGTACTGTTTTAAAGACAGACTCTGAAGGGCCATCCATCAAAAACAGCTCCACTGCTCAGTCCCACTGCTAACAGGTGATGAAACCTGATCCATAAAACATTCCCAGGGTGTCACTGAGTTGAAACATTGGAGGATTTTACTCACCCTGAATAAGAAATCACTTCCAGGGGTTGAATTTTAACAGATTATCTTTTCCTCCCACTTGTCTCTCTCCCCCTCTCTCTCTCTCTCTCTCTCTCTCCCTCTCTCTCTCTCTCTCTCTCTCTCTCTCTCTCTCACACACACACACACACACACACTGTTTTAAGTGTATGGTTGTATTAACTACAGACAAGATGGGAAAGGCGAGAGACCGCTCATCATATGTGCTGCTGTTATGACTGATTCACTCATTCATTTATACATTCATTTTCCGTATTCATAGAGCTCATTTAGGGAGTTTTGAATCCTGTAGTGGAAACAAAAGCAGGAGGTGTTACAGGCTCTCCTTTCAAAGATCAATGAGCTTAAAATCATAAAATCCCAAGGAAAATTCAACTCTAAATCATGCGTGACATTCCATTACAATATTTCCTTATGTGGTGGATCAGCCTCTGAACAATTCCTATCATAATGGATTTCCTACCATCAGGTAGCTTATTAGGAGTTATTTAGTTCTAGAATACAGCTCTAGTTTCTAAATTTTATCTGGTAAACTAACTATTGTCATTTAGAATTTTAAAAAGTATCTAATCTCTCTTTCATACTACAGCATTTCAAGATTTTGAAGACTTTCTCATCCTCTCCCCCGTTATAATTTCCAGGTTAAATAATCAATAGTTCTTTCAGTATTTTCTCATATGTCATGAATCTCAGACATTCTACCACCCTATTTACCTATATCAGTGTGCGTTCTACATTTGTTAATGTATGGTTTAATTATGTAAAGAGAATTCAATATAATATTGATACTTCAGGTGTGGTCAGAGTAGCTGGAATAGAGCTACTCTCTTGCCTCGATTGCTCAATAAATTTTACTTCAAGGACTTCCATTTGGGGCGGTACAGAAAACCAGACACTGTGAGAGACCCCTCTACTGCAATACAACTGTATTCCAGAAAAATTACAAGGGTCTCTTTAAACATGTGAGCTGAATGTCCAGTTCAAAGTATAGAAAAATAGCATCAGAATAAACCCAAAGAAATGGAAAAAAAATTTAATATAGTAGGATAAATTAATAAAATAGGAAATAATGATAAAATAAAGACATTCAACAAAGGCAAAATATATTCCTATGAAAACACTTAAAAATGGACAAAACTTTGTAAAAACTGATTAAGAAAAATAGAGAAAATAGACATGTAAAAAATTAAAATTACAGTAACAGAAGTATGTGAATACCTTTATGCCCATAAATTTGAAAATTTAAGAAGCTTGGACACATCCTATACAAATACAACATATCAAAACTGATTCAAGAACTGGAGAGTTTGAAGAGTCCTCTAATCGATCACTAAAATACAGAGTGAGCAGCTAAAAATCTTCACATGAAGAAATGATTTAGCTTAGTTTTATAGAAGGCTCTATCAAACTTTTATGAAATAGGTCATGCTAACCTAATACATAATTTTTTTTCTAGTGAATTTATATATTTTTTTCTAGTAAATAGAAAAAGAACACTTGCTGATTTCATGAGGCTAGGATAACACTGATACCAAAAGCAAGCAAGGATCATATTAAAAAGGAAAAGTATAAACCAATCTCAATCATACCTTAGATTAGTTTTGTTTAGAACAAAACTTCTAAACAAAATACCAATAAAAAAATTCACAGAAGTATGTGAAAAAGAGAATACACTACAATCTAGTTGATTTCATCTCAGGCATCAGAAAGTAATACACTTATAGACTTAATTTACTCTATTCCCAGATTTAAAAGACAACAAATATGCAATTATCTCAAAAAACACAGAAATAAACATTCTATAACAAAATTTTAGCAAGTTAGGAATTTGTTCAAAAATATCTACCCCCTTTATCCTCCCCCTGCAAAATGCCCAGTGGGCAACTGCATATGAAGAACAGAAGCTTATAAAAGAGAACAAAGCTGGAGATACTGCCTTGTATTCACCTGGGTGGAAGTGATTTTTGACTATACAAAAATGAATGTACTTAACTCTACCATATGCCCAACTTCACACTGATTTCAACATCAGTTAAAATCTCTAAATGTTACCCATACCTGGTATTTTTTTAGCCTTTTCTCCTCTCCCTCCAAGATATTTATCCTAAACTTCTCCAACTTTTTTTTTTAACATCTTTATTGGAGTATAATTGCTTTACAATGTTGTGTTAGTTTCTGCTTTATAACAAAGTGAATCAGTTATACATATACATATGTTCCCATCTCTCTTCCCTCTTGCGTCTCCCTCCCTCCCACCCTCCCTATCCCACCCCTCCAGGCGGTCACAAAGCATCAAGCTGATCTCCCTGTGCTACGCAGGCTGCTTCCCACTAGAAACAAAAGCCAGGAAAAGACACACCTTGAGGGCACTTTCTGATCTTCTCACTGTCACAAACCTCCCCTGAGAAAAGGGAGAACAGAGTCTGGCTACTTGCTTGAAAGAAGAAATGGAGCATTAAGAACTGGGAGAAAAAACAAAATACCATCTCAGACAACTGGCCACGTTAAGAATTGGAGTTACGTACTTTAGGCAAAGAGGAGCAACTAAAAAGTTGTTTGATTTTTTTTCTTTTTTTTAACAAAGTGATAATGTTAAAGCAAGATTTTGGGAAATTCACTCAAAGGAATGGAGGAGGTAGAAACCAGAGGTGAGGAGATAATCATATTATGATAAACAGATGGACAGAATATAAATCAGCATTTTCCAACTTTTTCCTACCTTATGGGCAGTTTTGTCTCCAGTCGTTCACACTTTGGAAGCTTTTGTCAGATTATTAAAAATAATGGATGGAGTCAGTTTATCCCAATTCACTCACTGGCATGGTTGATTTTATATGTCAACTTGATTGGCCATGAGGTGCCCAGATTAGACATTATCTCCGGGTGTGACTGTGAGGGTAATTCCAGATGAGATTAGCTTTTGAATCAGTGAATTCAGTAGGGTACATTACCCTATCCAACTTGGGTTGGCACCATCCAATCCATTGACGGCCTGAATAGAATAAAAGGCAGAGGAAGTCTGTTTTTGCCTTACTGTTTGAGCTGGGACATCAAATATTCTTCTGCCCTCAGATGGGGATTTGAACCATTGATTGGCTCCCCTGGTTCCCAGGCTTTAGGATTGAACTACACCATCCTGGATCTCCAGTTTGCAGACCACAGATGGTGAGGCTTCTCAGCCTCCATAATTATATGAGCCAATTCCTCATGATAGATGTAAGTAAACAGATACACATATCAACAAACAAAAAAGTAAGTATTGGTTCTCTTTCTCTGGAGAACCCTGATGAGATACACTTGCCAACCCTATGGAAATGCAGTTAAGGTGATATTGAAGAGGAAGGCATAGGCATTGATGGTAATGGGAATGTGAGCATTGCAGGGCAACAATGAGAAAATAATTTAAAAGAAACTTCTACAAATTAGAATATAGTAATACGTCTAGAGGGTCACACCTTAGCCTCTGCTTTTAAAAGAATATTTTCCATTTTCTGTAAAGTTCTTCCAACACTAATTTTATATATATCAGAAACCTCCTCACCTACCACAAAGTCCAAATAATTATATTATCCTTTAATGATTTTTTTGGGAGGGGGTAAATGGTTGGTATTATTGTGAGAAAAAAGAATAAAAGCGATGCCTTGTGTAATTGCCTACAATTTTTAATGTCTTTCAAGTTGACATATGACAGCCTTGGAATGAGGTAACACATATAATGAAGGAAAACAAGCCATTTTCAAATTCCCCCATCTCTGGTAGTGGCATATTCATCCTCCAGATCGTCTCAGTTCAAAATCCTATACTTGAATTATTTTCTTTCTTATGTGCACCATATTAAATCAGCAAACTAATCCTTCTCAGTCTTCCCCATGTTTCACTGATTTGCTCATTCTTTTCATTTCCACAGCCCTCCACATTTCTTAATTCACGTCTGGATTCCAGCAACCACTCCCTGGTTGGTTCTCCCTGGTGTCTCTCTCCATCCTACCCATGGATGACAGAGAGCCAGCTGGAATACATCGTTCAATTTGCTTTTCCAAAAACTGATCTATGGACTCAGATGCAAAGCTTTCTGGTAAATGGTTCATTCTTATGGATCCAAAACCACCCCTGTCTTATTCCTCAAAGGAGTTCTTCCATTTCATGAAATGAAATCCAATCTGCTTGATGCTCTTGACTTGTTAACTCACACATCTGTGCCTTCTTCCTTTATAACAGCACCTTCTCTACTTTCTGCCAATATGTTTTCATCTTCCTTCAAAACTCACCTCCAGCGAGACTTTCCTGACTCCTTCTGTGTCAGCTCTTACACTCCACATCCCCTGTGTGTGTGTATAAATATGCATATGCCCACACATACTATTATTCACATGTTACATTATGATTTCTCTCTAGTTGATTCACTCAGGTCTCCATAAAGCTTAAAACAATTTTTGTGAATGTTTTTATTAACGGTTTCATTCAATAAAATTTCAAAGCTGAGATGGACAGTTATTGTAATAGATGTTAGAGTCATGATTGAATATCATTTCAACAGAATTTTTAAAATGGTGAAGGCTTCCCTGGTGGCGCAGTGGTTGAGAGTCCGCCTGCCGATGCAGGGGACACGGGTTCGTGCCCCGGTCCGGGAAGATCCCACATGCCACGGAGCGGCTGGGCCCGTGAGCCATGGCCGCTGAGCCTGCGCGTCAGGAGCCTGTGCTCCGCAACGGGACAGGCCACAGCAGAGAGAGAGGCCCGCGTACCACACACACACACACACACACACACACACACACACACACACACACACACACACACACACACACACACACACACACACACACACACACACACACACACACACACACACACACACACACACACACACACACAAAATGGTGAGGTTTTCAAGAGGTGAAATTATGGAAACAGATGGAAGTACCGCACTTGGGAAGTAGTGGGAAGAGCACTAGTGTTATCACTAACACTTGCAACCTTGGCAAGTCTATTTACTACTGAACAACTTTCTTTACCTGGAAAATAAAGATATTGGACCAAGTGGTCCCAGTACTCTTTTTTCTCCCATCTTTTTTTTTTCCTTTTCAATTGTTGTATAGTTGATTTACAATGTTTTGGGTGTACAGCAAAGTGATTCATTACACATACACACACACATATATATGTACATATATGTACACATACACACACGTACACTTTTTTTTTTTTTTTTTTTTTGCTGTACGCGGGCCTCTCACTATTGTGGACTCTCCCGTTGCGGAGCACAGGCTCCGGACGCGCAGGCTCAGTGGCCATGGCTCACGGGCCCAGCCGCTCTGTGGCATGTGGGATCCTCCCGAACCGGGGCACGAACCCGCGTCCCCTGCATCGGCAGGCGGACTCTCAACCACTGCGCCACCAGGGAAGCCCCATATATATTCTTTTCAGACACACTATTATATATAAAATAAACAACAAAGTCCTACTATATAGCACAGGGAACTATATTCAATATCTTGTAATGACTTACAATGGGAAAGAACGTAGTACTCTTTTCAACTCTAATCTTCTATGTTAAAGGTAGCAGATGTGTCTTCAGTTATGGTTGGCACCAAATAAGAATCTCCACTCTAATCCCTGGGGTTGTGAATATGTTACCTTACATGGCAAAAGGGACTTTGAAAATATAATTAACACTACAAACAAATAGGCCTTGAAATAGGGTGATTACCCTGGATTACCAGGTTGGGTCCAATGTAGTGACATGAACCTTTAAAAGCAGAAAACAAGATCAGAGAGGTTGGAAGCATGAGAAGGACTCTACCTATCATTGCTGGCTTGAAGATGAAGAAGGCCACCTGGAGAGCATAGAAGGAAATGAATTCTCCCACAATCAGTGAACTTGGAAGAAGTCCATGAGCTCCAGATGAGAAACACAGCACAGCAGATACCTTGATTCTAGCCTAGTAAGACTCTGAGCAGAGAATGTAGCCATGCTGTGCTGAATTTCTTACCTACAGAACTGTGAGATAATAAATTTGTGTAGTTTTAAGCTGCTAGGTTTGTTATAGCAGTAATGGAAAAATAATGAACTCCCTAAGAACAGGGTAATGCATTTCTTGTTTTTCTAAACCATCTTGTAACCAACACAGAGTAACCTTGAAATGTCCAGAGGGCAGCTGGATGTAAAACACTGGAGCTGTAAGAGAGAACGAAGCTGGAGGTACTGACCTTAAGTCACCTAGACAAAGGAAATTGTTGACTCTACAAAAATAGATGCACGTACTAAAACATCCAAGTGAAACTAGGAGAATAGAAGTATTTATGCCTAAGTCTTTAACAATGTCCACATTTTAGTGATGAGAAAATAAAGGAGGCAGAATTAAGGAGACAGAGAAGAAATGGTCAGATATTAGGTTGACAGAAGAAAAGTATGTGTATATGTGTGTGTGTGTCACACACACACATACACACACACAAAGGTGGAGAATTATTAGTAAGAAGAGGTGGTTACACCAGATGGCCTCCATCATTTGAGTAAGGAGGAAGCTAAATCTGTTGAAAGTGGTGTTTATTGGGACACTGACAAGAAAGTTCTGCAGCAGTCTCTGCATGAAGGTTCCAGAACATCTATTAGAGATAACATAATGCTGCCTCACTGGCCATAGGGCCAGAATGATTTGTGGTGAGTCAGGAGTATAATAGTGTTTGCATCTTCTTCCAGGATGCACTGTGATTTAGAACCTGGAGAGCCATTGTGACACGGGATTGCGTTCCAAGCTTGGGAATTGGTACACTTTGTACAGCAGAAGATTAATGGAGGGACATTCAACCTAGAACAGTGGGTAGAACAGATTTTGGAGAGCTCTTATGACAAGAAAGAGCAGGCTGTGTGCCAGGTTGAAGTAATTGAGATCCCAACAGGAGGGGTGTCAAGGCTTTGTCGTGCTGGAGAATAAAAGAGGTGACAAGCAGTCTGCCTTCCTGACTACAGCAATTTTCCGTATAGATCATCATATTCAATCTTGTCAACTTTAAAGCAGGTACTATTTATGCTCATTTTCTAGATACAGAAATAGAAACTCAAAAGTTTATGTGGCTTCTCCAAGATCCCATAACATGTCAGAAGCAGAACTTGGGTTTGCAGCTTTTGCATCTGCCCCTAAGTTCTGCAGGAGATTAAGTGTCTACAGAGACCAGAACCTCTGCTGGCCAAGCCTATGCCCTTTCAACATCATCACACCATCTTTCAAAACCATAGTCTTAGTTATACCCAAGCTCCTTAATAAGCATTTTTATACACATTGATTATTTTATTCTCACGGCACACCTGTGGGGGTGAAGATTTTTATTCCCATTATATAAATAAGGAAACTGAGGCTTAGAGAATGTAAGAGACCTAATCAAATAACACAGCTAGTTAAGGAGAGTTAGCATTCTTATACTAACTTTAACCTTACCATCAGCAAGGTTTTTTCTCTAAGTATCAGATACCTACATTCTTTGCATCTTTTCCTCTTAATTGTTTTAGCCTCTCTTCCTGCCCTGGTTCATGTACATCAAATTCTAGCACCCTGTGTCCATTTCCCACTTTGCCCAATTAGAGGCAAGGCAAGTGACCCAGCCATCGCTTGGTAAGAGTACCTGAGCTCAGAAGCTACTATGCCTTCTTAGAGATCATCTTCTTCGGAACGGGATGCGGGATTTGGGTAGGTCCTTTCTTGCACCATTGCAAATCATATGGAATTGATGCAGTACAATATAGGATACTCTCAGAAGACTGACAGCTTCTGTAAAAAAGCTCGCTAAGTTAATTTGTGTGTGAAATGGTAGAACATGAACCAGTTAGATAAAGAAAAGAAATAATAGATGTCTTAGAGAAGAGAAGAAAATGGAATAGTGAAATGCAGAGAAAACAACAGCAACAAAAAATTCAGAGGAAAAGATGGGACCATGTCACAAGGAAATAAGTTCTATGAAAACTGCTAAATAACAATAGCAACAACAACCCCTTAAAATGCAGGCTAAAAAGAATGTGCTGTGTCTCCCTCTTTCGTCTACTCCCCAAGTTCACTTATCAGGGAATCTTCTAGATAAACTGCAACTAAAAGGTAAATAAACTAAGATTTGTTTTTTCTACCTGACCTTAGGATACTTCTTTATTCCCAAATTTCCACCCAGCTGGGAACTATGTGTATTTATTATTTATTTTATCCTTTTCCCTGATCTATCTCACTCTCTCCTTTAGGAATCAGATGAAATGAGAATATGGGAGGAGGAGACCTATTGAAGGTTGGTTGGCACCTTTAGTCACTATATTAATGAGGCCAGGAGATGCCACAGCACAGCCTGGGGAATAAAATTCCTCAGTAATGACCACGACAACACTGGCCATTTCTAGACTTTGAAAAATACAGTGAATCAGAGGCAACATCTAACACTCCATTGGATTTCAGTAACTTTAATTTAGACGATGAGCAAATAATTTTATGCATTCCTCTTTGTATCTAGGCAGTGACCGGCTTTAAAATAGTAGTAACTCTTCCCTCATATACACTTGAAGATAATTTGTTTTCCCGGAAATCTCAGGGCCCCTGTAGAAAACAGGATTTTGTACCTTCTGTAGTAGGAGACTCAATTGTGAGATGGAGGCTCCCTCTACTGGACATACTGTTAGTTGCCGGTGTGAGTTCTAACCCGCTTTGAGTTGCTAATTCCTTGTGACTAGTGTCTGATTATGGCTAATGAAGTAAGCACCAAGGATAATATCTAATTAACATGTACACACACCACTGTTCGCTGAAAGTCTAGAATCAACAATCTATGATGAATAATTTAGCATTTATTTTCTACTGTCTTTGTGCTTGTTCACTGTAGATATCTAGGATTTTTTTCCTTCCTATTTCTGTAACTAGGCTGTCAAATTTAAGGATGGGGTTTTCATGTCATACTGACCTCAGTGCAAATGACAATTTTCCACTTACTGGATCGGAAGCATGATTTTTCTATTTACTATTTGTATTACTTGGGTAAGTTTATTAACTTCTCAGAGCCTTGGTTTCTTAATATTGGGAAATAAAGTAACAGGCTTCCCTAGGCTTGTGAGAATTAAAAAGAAAATATATGTCAGTACATACATAACTTTTCCTCACACGGTAGAAAATTATTCTCGAAGTAGTTAATACATGTTAGTTTCATTTTCATTCCCTAACCTCCTCATAAGACCAGGTCAATGGATTTAACTAGAAACATGTGACTTGTAGTAGCTAAAACAGTAAGAGTTGAATTTGTCTTAATTTTGAAAAATTATACTGAAATGAACAAGTATCTATCTGCTATCTTTTCTGATCAGGCAATATGTTAGAGGCAGAGGCTATAAAAAGGACTGAAACAATATTGCAGGGTCCTTCTCTCATTTCCCCCCAGATTACATAGAGAAGAGACAGCTCTGTTTCCTGCCTCTGTCTTGCTTCCTGCTCTGAGACATCCCTGGTACTACTCATTGTAACTGTTCAATAGATGTTGATTGTACTAATCTTTAGCCATCTATCTTGGACTCAAACTTCCCCTTTGTGTACTTCCTGTCCAGGACAGCCTGCCATTCAACACATACTTATCTTTCTCCTCCAAATCTCTTTTTTTCACTCCCTTCTCTCAACCCTTTGAAGACGCTGTGACGGTGCTGCTTTCTCACTTTGTACCTTTCACGATCGGAGTTCAATAGCTCCTCTATTGTTAATCCACATATTCTATTGTTAATGTTTCTCCCTTCTGGAGTATCTTATTACACAACAAAGACCACTACCTAGCAACACAGAGAAATAAATATGTGAGACTCAGACTCACTTGAACCTAGAGAACACAGCTCATGCCCTTAACCTGCCTTGAAAAAATAGCACCAAATACACTATACCCGTAAGAAAGAAATAAGAAACCTCTGGATTAGTGTGTTGCCACTGGAACTCTGGAGTTTGTAATATCTGGAGCAATCAAAAGTATGGGATGCAAGTCTGAGGCACATTTCATTCCTAGAAGCTTTAAGATATAACATAATCTGCACTTTAGGAAAGCACATGGGTCAAGGTGCTGTAAACACAAAACAGCCAATGAAAATTCAGTAAAAAATAAAATGCAGACTGTCTCACATCAGAATAACTCTTTATCCGTAATAGCCTTTAACAAATCAAATAGGTTTCTGCTATGGACTGAATGTTTGTATCCCCCCAAGATTCATGTACTTTTGACCCTTAAACAACAGAATTCAAGTGCCATTGACCCTTGAATTGGGTGGGTTCACTTTTACGTGGATTTTGATAGTAAAATAAATACTACAGTAATAAACAATTTGCAGTTGGTTGATTTCATGATTGCAGAATAAGAGATATGGAGGGCTGACTATAAGTTATATGCAGATTTTCAACTGTGCCAGAGGGTCAGTACCCCTAATCCCTGCATTGTTGAAGGGTCAAGCTTTATTGAAATCCTAACCCCCAATGTGATGGCATTAGGAGGTGAGGTCTTCAGGAGGTGAGTAGATCATGAGGGTGGAACTCTCATGAATGGGATCAGTGCCCTTATAAAAGAGATCCCAGAGAGGTCACTTTTCCCTTTCAACATGTAAGGACACAGCAAGAAGACTGCCTTATGAGGCAGGAACTGAGTTCTCACCAGACACTGATTTTGCCAGCACCTTGATCTTGGACTTCCCAGCCTCGAGAACTGTGAGAAATAAATGTTTGTTGTTTAAGCCACCCGGTCTATGATATTTTGTTATAGCAGCTTGAATGGACTACAACAGTTTCTTTTCCTAGAGTCTCAAACATGATAATATGAATCACAACTCTCCAGGGGAGGGCAAAGTATATAATAGTTATTAATTTAATAAATACCAGAGCCATTTTTATTTTACAGTTCATCTCACTTGAGCTGAATTTTCTTCCTTGAAAACATAAATCTCTCTAGCAATTATATCTTAAATGCTGTCTTGCAGATTGGACCATAAGCTCCATGAAAGCAAGGATGGCGTTAGCCTTGATCTCTGAGGCATCCCTAGTACTTATTACAATGCCTAATATGTAGCAGGCACTTAATCCATATGTGTTGAATTCAACTGAACTAAACTGAGCATTTTTCCTTAAAATATTTTTTTAAACCAGGTGCACTTGAGAGAGAGTGTAAAAACAAGATTCTGAAACAAATCACTAGAAACCCCTAAGGCTTCAAGAATATTTGAATCTATAAAAGTTAGTAAGGTTTGGTTTAAAAACGGCAGCGTGGGGGATAGGGTGTGGTGTGGGGCAGGGGAGAATTCACTATTGTAATGATTTTCTGCCATTCCCTCCCTATGGTCTCTTTCTCTCCTTGAAGTTCTTTGAGTTTTTATATTTGTTTTTCTTAGTCACATGTAATAACTAAAAGAGAACAATTGAGTCAGAGATTCTCTGCCACGGTTAGAATTTCAGCACAGACATGCTTTATATACGGATCCCGATGAAGAGGAAAACGATTCAAACCCACAGTCACTCTTAATATCCATCTAAGTCTTCACCTAGCTGTACGTCCATAGATTGACTATGTGTCGATGCTGATGTATCTACCTAGTAACCTTGCTTGGCTGGAAACTATTATATTTTCTGACATTTTATCACTGCACAAAAGTCACAAAGTATCTTCCTAACTTTCTCCTCACCCTAACAAGGATAAGATTTAGGACTAGGAGAATCAGGGAAGGGGGTCAGGCACCCCACAAGAATATCTGCCATGAGAAATTGTGAATTAATTAAAGATCTGGGCAGGATGAGGGGCGCTGCTGACATAGAAAGGCAAGAGCCTAAAGCTAGTCTAAGAGGCATGCTAACTCCCAAGGTTAGTACTAACAAGGCAGGATGAAGTACTCTCCACATAGCAATGAATTTGAAAAGACCTGTTCTAAGCTGGGACACAGAGAACAGAATTAAGAGGATGGCATCCCCAATCCATTTTGACTCATACTGATATTCTATTGGTCTTTCCACTGACATGCTACCTTTCCTTCTCTGGGTTTTGGCCTCCCAATGTCATATGGATACAACCTCTATATTCCATGCGACCCTTTTCTCTCCTCCTCTCCCCTCCTCTGCCTTTCTCTCCCTCTGCTTTCTTCCCCTGCTCACTCACGCATTCCTTCTCTCCCTCCCCCAGCTCGTGTCTATGTCTCTTGTGTGACTATGTCTGTGTGTGCCTGTTGTGGGAGAGGCCTTTGTTCTCAATTTTCCCAGAATGCTCTCCCTCATGCAGCAATCATTGTCAGAAATACCATGCCAATATCATCCTCAGGCTGACAGAGGTACATGCCAGCACTTTCTTTAACAGACATTCAAGTGGATAGAAGAGCCATGAATAAAAAAATATAATCAGAAGAATTCTTAGAGAACAACCTCTACTAATTAGAAAAAGAAAGGTATGAACCTACAAGAGAGGTACTGTTATTAGTTGGTCCATTAACTATGAAAAATTCCATCAGCATCATAGCTGAATATTATGAAAAGGAAGAAGGAAAATGGTAGAGTTGCACAAAGAAGAGAACCATTCTCCCTTTATTCTCTATCATTAGTCAGTGTTATTTACTCTCCAAATTACACAGTGCTTCTAGCCATCTACCTGCCATAGAAATCTTCAATTATCCAAAGAGTTCTGACCATTGAAACTCATGTAGTTCATGTGGTTGCTGACGGAGGTGGATATTAAAAGGGTTTTTACCTGTAACCTACAGCTAAGCCCCTGGATCCCAGTGGCCATGTCACATAACATCTGAAAGTGTGAATCTGGAGCTCAGAAGGGAGCTGAAGAAAGAAAGTGCAGTGCCTTGGCTTACATGTGGTCTCTAAAACAAGAAAAGCGGGTGAGATGACCTGGTAAGACAATATAATAAAGAAAGAGGATTCTAAATTGAGATCTGAGGCAGTCCAACATTTAGTTGGGAGGATTCAAAGGTACCCACAAAGGAAAATGAGAAACAGTCAGAAAGATGGGAATAATATCATGAGGACTGGGGTCATAGAAGTCAAGTGAAAACAATGTTGCAAGAGGAAAGGCAAAAGCAAATGTGCTGAAAGCTGCTTAGATGTAAAATAAGATGAGGGTGGCAAAGTGTTTCTTGAATTTGGCAACATGTTGGTCACTGGAGAATTTAGCAAGAAACATCAATGGAACTGTGGTGGGTATACGCCAAGTTGGAGAGGGACAATTAATGGAAGGAAGGGAGAAAATTATTCATAATTCAAATTTAAAATAATAAACAAAGAACACTGATGGTCATGAATGGGGAGTGAGAGAGTGGGGGACAGCGTGGGCTTTTTGTGAAAGACAAGAAGGAAGTAAGACTGTAGCTTGAGGGCATGGCATCATAGTCTCAAGGGTTTGTGTTGGCTTGCCACGTGTGTTAGAGTTTATTTAAATGCTGATGGCGAGGGTATAGTAAAAAGAGAATAAGTGAAGATTTGGGAGACTCTATGTGTGCTCGTATGAGTGAGTGAGTGAGTGAGTGAGTGAGTGAGTGAGTGAGTGAGTGTGTGTGTGTGTGTGGGTTGTTCCATAACAGATGGAACAGTGTCTCTCAGAAACAGGGCGAGGTTGAGAGTCAGAAAATTTGAAGAGCTACACCTTTGGAAGGAGGAGGGATGCTTTCTCCATAGTAACTAGAGAGGAGAGAAATAAAATTATAAGTAAAGGCAGATTTGTAGTTTAGATAATGGGAAGCAGACAAGGAGAAGTGTGCCATTTGCTAGCTGGTGTTTTGCCTGTGGAGAAAGCTGTTGTTATGTCACTGTATTTTCCCATTAAAGCACATGCCAATGCCTCCAATATAGGTAACGATGCCATATGAATAAGCAAAATAAATGCAATGGAAATTGTAGGTGGCTGATATGTGAGTAATTTCAGAATTTTGGTTTGCGTATATTATCAAAAGATATAGCACTAAAAAAGGAAATACAATAAATGTTAAGCAATATTTAGCAGCTACCTTGCAATACAGTGTTCTGAGTTTTTCAGAATATTTATCTTTGAGCCCAGTCTATCCCGGAACATTTTCCCAGCACTATGTCAGCGTATCTTTTGGAGGTATTGTCAAGTGCTATTCTAGTAAGTGCCAGTTAACCATACTGCCTTTTGGTTTAAGCAAGTAACAACACACAGTGTGTGGGCGCATGCATTTTTTTAATCATTTGCTGATATGTCACCAAACATTTAAATGCCATCAGCATTTAAATAAATTCTAACACACACTGCAACCCAACACAAACCCTTGAGACTATGATGCCATGCCCTCAAGCTACAGTCTTACTTTTCATGTCTTTCACAAAAAGCCCATGCTGTCCCCCACTCTCTCACTCCCCATTCATGATCATCAGTGTTCTTTATTATTTTAAATTTGAATTATGAATAATTTTCTCCCTTCCTTCCATTATTTATCCCTCTCCAACTTGGCCTACACCTACCACAGTTCCACTGATGTGTTTCTTGCTAAATTCACCAGTGACCAAAATTTCAGTACTAGGAAAATGTAATCATAATGTAATAATTTCTGCTTATAGAGCATATTCATGGATGGACAAAATACCTATGTTTTTCAGATTTGCTCAATTTTTTTTTAAACTTGTGATTACCATCAATTTACTCAAAAAGAACAAAGTCATGTTACTGCTTATAACGCTTATAAGGAAGCAGTTAGTCATGTTAATGTTTTTTACATTTTTATGTTTGATGATATCATCTCTTTGTATTTATCAGAGGACCAAGGTATTTTTCAAAATATACAATATTTTTATAAATAATATTTCATAATGCAAAAATTGTAGTATCATTGAAGATTCAACTTGGACTGTTGCTTAATGTCTAGAATTCTATTTAAAGTTGAACATTAAGGAACAGGAGAACTACCAGGTCTCAGGTTTACAGGTAATTCTGACGAAGGTGGTAAGAGTGATGATGCTGGAGTTGTACTGCTAGTGATGCTTAGATGTATGATACAAACTCAGGGTAAACACTTCCCAAAACACTCTCATAAAAATGTCCAGTGGACTGAAGGTCACTCCTCTTTCACATCTTATCCACAATCTCCATGCAAAAGAGACAGAGGAGGGAGCTGAAGGCCCTCCCTGTGCTCTGTAGATTTATAGATAATAAAAATATTTCCATGCTGGTGAAAAAGTACTATTGCTGGCCCAACCAATAAAGAAGCATATTTTTTTCTAGATCACAAAAATATCTCTTAAAAGAAAGATGCTTTGGCCTTTGATTTAATACATCGTTCTCTAGGAAGGTTACCCTATATACCACCAAGGCTATCCTACAGTTGGTCTTTCTTTTCTTTTCTTTTCTTTTCTTTTTTTTTTTTTTTTTTGCGGTACGCGGGCCTCTAAATGTTGTGGTCTCTCCCGTTGCGGAGCACAGGCTCCGGACGAGCAGGCTCAGCGGCCATGGCTCACGGGCCCAGCCGCTCCGCGGCATGTGGGATCTTCCCGGACGGGGGCATGAACCCGTGTCCCCTGCATCGGCAAGCGGACTCTCAACCACTGCGCCACCAGGGAAGCCCCAGTTGGTCTTTCTTTACTCCACAAATAAGGGGAATAAGTGACTGGCCAGAAAGTCAGCTGATAGGAGAAATACTTCCGGGAAGGAAAAATAATAGGTCAAAAGTTAGAGTCAGTTCTGAGGCAAAGAGTGTCACTGTCTATATCTACAGAGAAGTAGATTCAGAGTCTAGACACTGTTACGTTAGATGATGAAAATGAGAATAATAAATTATCTGCAAAAATGCAATTAAAACATTTACATAACATTCATACTGGAACCATTAGAATTTTAGTGTCCACTGATTAAAAAATGGTTAAATAGCTTGTGGAATATTCACTCAATGGAATATTATAAACTGATGAGAAATAAACATAATGCTGAGTAAAGAGAAAGTTCCAGAAAACTACATATATTTAATATTATGTTATGAAGCTTAAAAGCAAGTAAAACAAAGTAATTTATTATTTCAGTATATATATTCTAAATATATGTTCAGTATATAGTCAATATATATTTATACATATTCAAATATATATTATAAATATATATATAAACATAGATATTTTATCAAAAAGCAAATCAACAATACATTCAAAATTTATTGTATTTTTACAATAGGTAAAATAGGTAAGCTTAGTGGTTACGTTTAAGGAGAGAAAAGGGGGTGAAGCAGGAAAGGAGCATATAGGTAGATGCAAATTTGGGCAATATCTCAGTCCTTAGTTTGGCTATTCGTTACAAATTTTACTTTGTAATTTATATTTTTGTGTGTGTGTGTAATAAATATATGAGTATAAACATAAATATGTATATATCCATGAATCAATTATTAAACACAAAGTAAAGCAAAATAGTAGTAAAATCTCAGTTAATAGATGTTATTTCCCCCAAATATGAAAACACAGTATGTTTATGACACTACAGTTACAATTCTCCATAACTGAAGACTAATTTTATAGGAAGCAATCAATAAGCACATTGCATTTGGAAGGTAGCATTTATGCCCCAATTTGCATTTTATTTCATTCAGTTGACATCTTTTCCTAAATGTCTGTAGTATCCAGTATGCAACATTTAGTACTATGTACCAATATCAAAGAAATACACATTTCATTGTTTTTTCTGAATAATGATCAGGCAATCTTGATGTTGACACCGAAGAGTCCTATCTATTATAAACTATTTACGCAGCAATACTGCATACTCCAGATTAAGTCAATCTGAGTCATTTTGAGACTGTTGACTATCTTTACTGTTTTCTGAAACCCATAGCATTTTGGTTCCTCACAAGGAAAGAGTTATACCAGTGTAGAATACATCCCAATAATCTAAATTAAGACTTAAGATAAACTGGGATCCTGCTGCTACGTTGTGTCTCAGAAATTCCAGCAAGTCTGATTATACCAAAGGATGTCAACCAAATGTGCATTTTTCAATGTTTCTTCACCTCCACCATGAAAAAGACTCTATCTCTCTCAACTTTTATGAATTGTTGCCTAAATTCTGCTGGGAGAGTCATGATAATTACCACTGCTTTTACAGAGTTACAAATCTACTACATCGATTTTAGCCAAAAGATACATGTCTCAAAAAATGACTTCTCTTCTATGTAAAGTCCCGACCTAATTATCTATAGGAAGACTAGGATTCTCTAGGTGCGGTGTTAGGCACTAGAGAAACTGCCTCAGCTCTTTCAGGCTTCTGGTGAAGCAGATGTTAAAAACTGGGTGGGGGGTGGGAGGTCTCACCTCTTTGAAATATTTTATACCTATCTTTTCAGTGAAATGTACATACCCACACGCACCAAATCAGTTTTCACTTTCAGGGGCTTATGTACTCCTGAAGTCCATTCATAGACTAGGATTTGTGGGCTGGTATTGTTGTGGATTGTACGCCCGATGCTTGCATTTTCTTTGGGTCAACATGAGTAATGAGAATGAGATTTAGCTTGTTTATCATCACTTGCGTGAATTACTACCACAATCTCCTATCTGGTCTCTCTGCTGGCAGTCTGATCAACCTCTGTCCTCTACACTGCTACAGTAATGATCTCTTGAAAGTGAAGATTTAATCATTTAACATACGCATACACCCACCACTTCCCACTAAAGAAAAAAATTTAAAGCTCTTTATCACTATTAGGAAAAACCCCACAAAATTCCTTTGCAAAGCATCCAAGACGCTTGATCTAGCTCTCTACCTTTTGAGATTCATCTTTTACTATGCCCATCAGACTCTACGTCCTATACACTTTGCCTTGCAATCTCATACTGAGCCTTTGCACAACTGTTCCCTCTGTCTGGAATATCAACCCATGGCTTTATCCTCGTGGTCAGAATTATTATTTATCTATTTTTTCTAAGATCCAGAGTGGGTTTCTCCTCTTTCAGGAAGCCTTCTCTAGCCCTCCCACTGTGTGTCAGATGCTCTTCCATTTTGCTCCTATAATAACCTGTGCAATCTCCTATTATAGCATTTAACAAACTGCTCTAGAGCAGGCAGTCTCCTTCTCTAGGTTGTGAGGTTCTTAATAGTATGGACTGGGTTTTTGTTACTTTACCCACAGCGATTGCAAAGGAATGCTAGACACAGTAGAAAAAAAACAATGTTTGTTTGGAATGAATAAGTGAAAAAAGTAGCTGTCAGGAACAATGTAGTTTAGAGGAAGAAAAACTGAATGGGGTGTCTGAAGACTTTCTGGTCTGGGATCTACTACTAATTCACTGCAAACTCTTGAGAAAGGAATTTTCTTTCTGAGTTTTCTTTTTCTTTATGGAAAAATGAGGTGGGTGGACTAGATGCTCTCAAAGGTCCCTTTCAACTCTAAATTTAAATTTTTATAAAGCTTTCTGTTTAGTTTCTCCATCTATCCAAAACATGCATTATTGGTATGTTTTATGATTTGAAGAGAGGAGGAAGACGAAAAAGTTTGAATCACATGCATTCAACCAGGAGACACCCAGTAAAGTTCTCTGATAACATTGGTGATTAAGCTTTCTTTTCAGGTACTTTTTTCTGATGTAAAGCAGAAATAAAAATAAGTTTTCATGGTACTATTCTCTGTCATTTTTAAGTTAGAAGGAAGTAAGCAGATGACAGAAATGTAGCTAACCAGTTTACATTCCTTAATTCTTTTCTAAACAATTATTTACTTCCCTAAAATGGTATTTCAAACAGAAAATAGAATAGAAAAGGCATATTCCCAGCATAAAGCTTAGAAATGAGGACAAGGGCCTTGTCTGTTTTGCTAACCACCAGTTTCCCTGGGGCCAGACACATATTGGTTGCTCAGTAAATATTTCTTGAATGACAAGTACCTCATTTCTATTTAAATGCATCAAGGAGACCACAGTTCAGGTAAGATTAGAAATGCAGAAGAATTTTATTAATTTGATATCTAATATTGCAAAATGTGTGTCTGAATATGGGCTGGATGGAGTGTTTATAAAGAAAGGGTTTGCTAAGCTTAACTGGCTGTTCTTGTTAAGTGTCAGAATATGGGTTTAAAAACAATCAAGGGAAAAAAAATTCCACGTGTTATTTTTAAAAGTACCTATTTAGGGGCTTCCCTGGTGGCACAGTGGTTGAGAGTCCGCCTGCCGATGCAGGGGACATGGGTTCGTGCCCCGGTCCGGGAAGATCCCACATGCCGCGGAGCGGCTGGGCCCGTGAGCCATGGCCGCTGAGCCTGCGCGTCCGGAGCCTGTGCTCCGCAACGGGAGAGGCCACAACATTTAGAGGCCCGCGTACCGCAAAAAAAAAAAAAAAAAAAAAAAAAAAAGTACCTATTTACTTATAGATGATCACTATATAACTTTATTTGATTTTAACCTGTTCACTGGAGCAATCGCCCTAAAGAATTGCCTTAGAGTACTCTGTAAGACCTATGACTGTGTAAGATGCTAGTATATTTTTCTTTCAGCAAGGTATTTAGCTGAAACTCGTGGTGTATTGATATATAAAGGAAAAAATTAAGTATAAGTATTTTCTCTATAAGTGCATTTTCCCTAAAAATATATGTTCAAAATAGATATATTTTCAAATTACCAACAGAAATAGTCATGTACAGAGTGCTAAACGTTTAGATACTTGATAGAATATAAGGATGAATGAGTCGTAAGGATGAAAGAGGCTCCAAATATCCCGTATTCTAGGGAAATAAATGAGAAATATACTTGAAGGATAAAATATACCATATGCACCATATGTATGGCATGGCAAATAGTACGCATTTTTTTTTTTTTTTTTTTTGGTATAGAGGGCTGGGTGAGGGGACTCTAGGATCTCTTCCTTGGCATGGCATTCAGAGAAGTTAGCATAAAAGAGGTAGGATGTGAGCTTGTCCTTGAAAGATGGAAATAGTTTGAAAAAGTGAAAGGTGAAGGGAAGGTATCTCTGGCAGAGAGAACTACATGGCAAAAGCCTAGAATCCAGCTAACAAAGAGCATGTGCGAGGGACCAGCTACACTGACCAGTAAAATCACAGAGTAGGAGCTTCTGCAGCAAAGACCAGAGGCAGATTCCAGAACACACTGAAAACCACAGTAAGCTTATCGACTTTCCTTCAGTGGTTGGTGAGCATCCTGTGAGAATGGACCACAGATGGAGAGACTGCCTCCCAGTGCTGTCGTGTAACCTACTCACGTATCAGGACAGAACTACAGTGGTAGGAGTGTGAGTGGAAGAAGGAGAAAAGGAAGAAAATTGAAGGAGTATCAAGGTAGCATAGAGATCTCTTTGGAAAACAGATGCTCGAAAGAAAGAGTAGTGAGAAATGAATCTATTACTGAGAAAATAGGCTGTCACAGAGAGAAAACACAAGTCGGGAGGGAGAGTGGATTCACTAGGAAGATGATAAAGCTGTTTTGCTCATTTTTAAATGTTTATTTTCAAAGTACAAAGTACTGAATTTCAGGTAACAGAGGGTCAAGTCAAAAAAAAAAAAAAGAAAAAAAAAAGCCTGTTGGAGGTTGTGAGTTTGGGTCTAGGTCAGGAGGGGGAGGTCAGAGCTGGATATACCAGTTCTTCAGAGATTTCTGACAGTGTGCTTGTTATCACAGCCTCAGGACCAATTAATTGCAGTGTAATATACGTATCTGTCTTGCTAGAAAAACAGCTCTAACTGGGGACCTATCTCCTCTTACATCTACTACCACATTTCTTCCCTTGCTCACCAGAATTCTGCATAAATTAGTTGGAAACGTTGTATGCCCAAATCAATGCATCGTAATTCAGCAGTCTGAATTAAGGTATAAGTGCACTTTTGAAAGTTAAAATTGTGAATGGCTTTTAGAAAAACAATTAGCAATTGACAGATGACTTTGATGTAAATAACTGAGACTCTGAATGCCCAGCTGCTCTTAATGACAGCCCAGTTACACCCAATGAGCCCAGGAAGAAAGTGCCCGAGATGCCCTTTGCAAAGCAGCTGAGCGTCACAGGCAAAGAGCTAGTTTCTGCCCCTGTTATTGTCCCTTCCGAGTCCTCGTGGAAAGAATGTGGCTCTTCTCCTCGGTGGAAGGGACCGACATGGTTGCTTGGGGTCCCTCAGCTTTTTTTTCAGGGAAAATAGCTAGGCTTGATTTATTTGGGGGAGGGCAGGGAGGAATTGAGACCTGCTAAGGGTATGCGGGGAGAGGAACCCAAACTGGGCAATGAACTATCCACCCTGGGCCTCAGTTTCCCCCACCGGTCCCTGAGACGTAGCTCTGCTGGTCTCCAAGCTGACATCTAAGGTTGGCATCATGCATCCTATCTTCACCCATCTACCACCGAGCGCAGTTGGTGGTTTTGCCATCCCTACCATCCCTGTCTCTTGTTCACCTCTGACAACCAAGAGCCAGGATGATGGAAATTTTCATCTGGGGCTTGTCACTCCCCTGAAGTGTCCATGCAGAAGTCTGAGAGGGTCCTGTGGTCATGTCCTTTGCTAGCATCAGGGAAACGGGGGCACACTCAGAGAAAACTGGAGTGGGACAGGGTTAGGATAAAGGGTCTGGGGGTGGGGAGCTGAAGGATGAGGACTAGGGTCAGAGGTTGGCCACAGGCCTCAGGGCGGTTGCCACACCCTCCAGGGCCACCGCCAGGGTGCTGAGCTGCTGCTGCAAGTCAGCCCAGGCTGCATATCCAGGGCCTTCCCACCCCCTGTCAGTGTGCTCAGAATCCCGCCTGGGCCCTGGAAAATTATTTCCTTTCTTCACATTGAGTCTGGGGAGGCCAGGAGGGAACATCAAATGCTTATTTCCATCCTTAGATTTAGAAAGTACTAAATCAGTTTAATGCTGATTTCCTCCTAAAAAGCAGACAGGTGAATTAGAGAGACAAATGAAACATAGTTATGAGTCATTCACTTATCCTGTACAGAGATTTTTTATCATAGGCCTGCGATGTGCCTATTAGGAACTTAAACTTTTGTTGACTCCATTTATCTGGCAGGCTGGAAAATGCCAGTGATAAGTAGTATTCCTTGAGGAGCTCGGCATACCTTCTTCTCTCTTCCTTGATAATTCCAGAGATAACATGGAAGGGGTAATAATATCGACAATAATGAGTGTGCCTTGGGAAATCGCTAAACTTTAGAATTCACAAGAAAGCACATCTTCCTATCTTAAAATAAATGCTTGTAGCCCCCCTGGGTTGCTCTGCCCAAGCTCAGATAATCTCAGAATGTAACCACTTCTCTGACCAGCTGAGGGTGCAATTGCTCTGCTTCTGCAACTATACCCTACCTAATAATGCCTCTGGAAAAGAGCCACCAAGCCATCTGCAGAGAGGGGGCACACGGATAAAGAGGGGGCCAGGAGGCAGGGGAGAGTGGGCCCGGCAGATCTAAAACCTGTAACACAGAGCAGCCCCCAAACAACTTTGAGAAGCACGAAAAAAAAATGACATTTCACACATAAAACTCAAAAGCTTTTTGTGTGATGAAGTGTGTTAGGTTTACAGAACAAACGGGGTAACTTTTCAATTTTGTCAGTGTATATGGGTAGGGTTAATCAACATTTATTTTCTGTAATTTTTAATACCTATCTAATTTCCACAAATGTGCATCAATTTTAAAAACAGACCTAGAAAGCTGACTTTGAGTTTCTCAGCCTCGTAATACATTGATGGGAGCTGTATTGGTTTTGTAATTAATTTCTCACCTTAGTTTAGGTACAGAATAACGTGAAAGGAAAATTATGTTTTCTGGGAGTACATATTTTCTCTCACTTTGAATGCATATCCTGACCCTTCATAATTCATTAATATAAAGCTAAAACAGCAACTCTCTAGATCTCACCTAATAACTTAATAATATATCTAGAGTATTTATTTGCTGGACTCCTTCCCCATAGGAGAGTCGAAGGTTATCTGCAGGATGTCAATATTTACCTTGTGCATATACTTAATTTCTTCCATTCTCAGACAGTCTGGAGCAATTAAGGCTGGATAAAAATCACCTCTGCTACTGAAAACTACATATTTCTGCAGAGTGCTGACAGTTCTTGATTGTTCTCTCAATACTTTTTGGAAGTCCATGATATACCTGTTGAGTCATGAAGTATACATATACATAACTGAGCCATAGGCTTTCTTCCAGAAAGCTTACCTATTTAATCCACTTTAATCCTCCAGACAAGTCCTTTCAATAAGGTGGTCATGGATTCTAGGCCCTCTCTTTATTTAAGAAAGCAACACTGCCCAAGAAATTCCTTTAAGTCTCAAGGTTCGGGAGAGGTTAAGGTCCATAAAGAGACCAATTCATCAAAATCACAGATGTGAGACCAGAAGGGAGATTATAGACAACTCAACTTATACTCTATTGCCAGAGTAATCTTGTTCACGTATAGACTGATTCCTTTGATTTCCCTTCCCATTATACATAGCATAAACCCATTCTCCTTGGCCAGCCCTCCTTGGCCAGCCCTCCTTGAAATGGCACCAGCCAGCTCTTCCAGCCGTCTTCACATCCCTCCATCCCTGGTAGGTCCCTCTCTCCAGAATTCAACTGGAGTGAAGAGTGGCCAGGTTTAGTAAAAGCAGTTCGTCTCCCCAACTCCACACATCGTCTGTATCTTTGCTGACCCAACCAAACACAGCTTTTGCAGTAAAGTTTCCCCTAACATCCTCTGGAGACTTTGTACTCTTTCTCAAAATGTATCACATCTAGCCTCCTTTATGACACTTAATTCTTTCTGCTCAAAATGTAGGTCTTTATGGACATATATTTTCTACCAGGCATAAGCTGATTGAAAGTAGACTCCATATGTGATGCATCTGTCTATCCTCTAAAACGTTTGTTACAATTCCCAGCACTCACAGGACCTCAATAAATGTTTACTGAATGAATTAACAAATGAATCAATTCAGTTTCTTCTAAACCAAAGTTACTTCCTTGAGAGATACCTGATAAATCTAATGGTGTTCAAGTTAATTCCTTTCTGTACAAAATTAACTACAAGTTAACCATCGAAAAGCAGAGGAGTCAGCACTTATTGAAGAGAAGTTGCTTAATTCAATGGGTAATTGCCTGTATGTCTCTTTTGAAAGGAAAGGGTTCAAAATATGAGAAAAAGACTGAGAAATCCCTTTATTAGAAACCCTCAACTTTCTCGAAAAAAATTATGGAGAACTTTATGAAATATGGCTTGGTGCCCAGAAATCCTAACAGTACTTCAGGCCTCAATGATGGGAGCAGCAAAAAGGGCCTCCTTGAAATTGTCTTTCTCCAGGCCTTTTGCTTGATTTTAATAGTAAGACACGGAGACAGAACTCCAGGGAAGCAAAATAAAGCCTCTATAGCATTTAAGTCACATATGTGTGTGTATGTGTGTGTGTGTATATATATATATATATATATATATATATCACTAATACTAATTACATACACTATATATTTATGTTAAATATTTATAATGAAGATAAGAGGTTCAGCTATGCAGTAGGATTTGAGATTCAAAACACTCAAACTTCAAAAAAGCAAATTTTAAGTTGGCAATAGAATTGAGTTTTGAAGTTTTTTTTTTTCAAGTCTCTCTTTAGTACTTTAAGAGAAATTGCATAATTATTTGCACTCGCCATCTACCCTCTGATTACCCAAATATGTAGTTTTATGAGTTTCACTAAAAACTTCAAAATAGATGCATATGTGAGCACCCAAAAGCAAATAATCCATCCTGTTCGTTCAACAGTTATTTTGGACACTGTGATGGATAGAACAGATATGGAAGATAAGGCCTCACCCCTCCTCATTTAGATGGAAAAACAATTTTACTAAGGAAACAAATTAGTACACATTTATGCCAATAGATAATAAAAAAAATAACTGCATTGGTCAATGTGTATTCAGGAAAGGGAGAGTTAGTGATGATTTCAAAGTTTTTAAGAAAATTGATTGGGATTTTACCTTAGTCAAGGTGGATCTGAGTAGGTGAAGACTGATTTAGGTAGGTTAAAAGCAGATTTATAAAGTGTGGGCAACTAAACAAGGACAGGTTGAAAATGGCATATTCATTGGAGAGTAAGGAAATTGAAGTGATATAGAGCAAGCATTTATCGAGTACTTACAATGTGGCAGGCCTTGTACTAAAGCATCCAAGGGCTTGTTGTACTATGGTTAGTGGTACCTAAAATGTGGTGTCCCCAGGCCAGCAGCATCAGCAGGACCTGGAAACTTGCTACAAATGCAAATTCTTGGGTCACACCCCAGAACTACTTAATCAGAAGTAGGACTGGGGCCTAGGAATCTACACTTTAACAAGCCTCCCAGGTAATTCTGATGCTCCCTAAAGTTTCAGAACAGTTCTATTGGAGAAAAGGAAGGAACAACCCTGACCAGGTATGTGAGACCTAGAATTCCAAGCAGAACTGCATTAGACGGATTAGAAACAGGAAGTCACAGACAGATTTTTACAAGACCAGTGGCATCCAGAAAGTGGTGTTTGTTTTGTTCAGGTCACTCAAGAAATATCAGCCGAGGCTAAAAGTCTGAAAAGAATTATTATTCTTGAACCCGCGTCCCCTGCATTGGCAGGAGGATTCTTAACCACTGCACCACCAGGGAAGTCCTATCGCCTATCATCTTTTTAAAGGGTCCTTGATTTTTTTACATTAAGTTCAGCTATTAAGATGAGAAGGAAGAACTGATATACTGCCTGGATTTTTTGTTTTCATTTTAAAATTCAATATTGAAATAAACCCAAATCTCAGAGCTATTTATTGCAAATACAACTCTTCTCCTTAATACGCGCACATACGTATGTATATGTTTATAGGTATGCGTCTATCCACTTTAAATGTGTATTTTCCATTTAAAAAGGCTCTGAGGAAGGATGAAGCTGTGCACTTGGCTCAGGTGCCAAGAGTCCTGGGGCTGGGAAGGGTACCCTTCTAGAGGCATGAAGGATGAGCTGATTGTTGGTTACTTCAGGTAGGAAGGCAAAGCAAGTTTGAGATAGCACTAGGCAAAGCCTGAAATGCAATGATAAGTAAGATTTTAGGTAGTTAAGTATTCTTTTTGAAAGTTAAGTATTTTAAAAAGAATTTTAAAAAGCTAAAAGCTGAACGTTATAAGAATCAGGTTCAACCAAAGGCATCAACAGAACAACCGGTAGTTCCAGGTACACTGTCATCTTTAATACTTGATGAACCTTCTTCATTACTCCAGAGCTATTTGGAGAAGTCTCTGCCCCATGGAAGGGTTTTCTGGAAGATAAAGGAGATTGACCAGGTAGGTCATGGAGATCTATGGGGTGGGACTGTCTATTCTCTAGAAGCCTGCATCATCTGGTCCTTTGGTCTAAATTATAAGTTACAGTTGATCCTCATTATTTGGGGATTCCATTATTTGCGAATTGGCCTACCCACTAGACCTTATTTGTAATCCCCAAATCAATACTTGCTGTACTTTCCTAGTCAGTTGTGGACATGCACAGAGCAGCAAAAAATTTGAGATGGCCAACACACGTACACTTTCACAGCTGAGTTGCCTTCCTGATTCAGCTCTCAAACTATAAATAAATGTTCTTTTTGTGGTGTATTTAGTGCCACATTTTTCATAGTTTTGTGTTTTTTATTGGTGATTTCACTGTTCAAAATGGCCCCCAAGTGTAGTGCTGAAGGGCTGTCTATTGTTCCTAAGTACAGGAAGGCTGTGATATGCCTTATGGGATGTGAGTTCGACAAGTTTCATTCACGCATGAGGTATGATGCTGTCGTTTTAAGTCCAGTGTTAATGAATCAACAGCATACATTCAATATGGTGTCTTTAAACAGAAACACGCATAAAACAAGATTATATATTGATCAGTTGGTGGAAACGTTGTGACCAAAGGCTTGTGGGAATCTAATCCTGTATTTATCCTAGGAGCAATGGTTCAATATTCGCTACTTCAGTGTTCACGGCAATTTTACAGAACATGACGAATGTGAATAATGAGAAACAACTGTATTTCACATATAATTTTGAGTACTAACTCAAACATTAAATGTCCCAGTTTTATTTGCCCCCAATTCTATATATGTTTGATGTTATGGTTCACAATTGTGGGGGGAAGGGGGCTAGGGTAGAAAATATTGTGTAAAAAGTGACTTGCTAACTTCCTTCTAAGTGTTTTGAGCATTAAGAATTAAAATTTTGCTATTATGACTGGAATGACATGGAGGCTCAAATTATGATTTATATGTGCCTTTATTTATAATTAACATCTTAAAACATCAACCAACATTAGTAATGAGGAGCTTCTAGGAGTTTTCTAAGAAAGAAACAAAGCTTTGATACATCACTGCCTAGAAAAAAATTAAAGTGATTATCTTAAGAATTTACCACACACAGGCCAGCTGGGACCCTCAGTATCACAGTGCATATCAGAGAAGCACCTTTAAATGTTTTCTTGCATGCACCAAACAGCATCTCATAGGCTGTCTTTTATTCAAAAGAAGTACAGAAGGATGTAAGCATAGTCCCAACATGAGTGCAATACCCAGAGACAAGTTCAGCTTGGTTCTGTATCAAACATAAAGAAAGGTCCCCTGAATTTTGCCCTGATCAGAATTTGAGCATATTAGAGCATGGCAAGCAGGAAGGAAAAGGGACTGGGCCCAAATCCCACCGCTGATGCATTACCTACAAGTTGAAGGCTTCTTGAAGCCAACCAAAGTCAGTGGATTGAAAAGCTTGAGGGTCATAAAGAAAAGTAAAATAAACAAACAAAACAAGACAAAACTATAACCTGTGTCTGTGATACAGTTCAATCTTCCTATCCATGACAGGTAAGAAATTATAAAAGGTAATTTTATCTTTCTTCCTGTCTTACTTTTTTGTCTCCACTCAAACACATTTCAAACAAGTGACAGTATTAAAATCCAAGTAATTTCCCTCTGTTTCCATACTCTTTAGACTTTCTGAAGATCTTGAGAACCAGGAATTGGTGAAACAGGTCTCTGTATGTGCATATAGTGCGTGTGCATGCTTCTCCGTCTCTATCTCTCTCTCTATTCTATTCCTCCCTCCTCCCTTCCCTCTCTCCCTCTCTCTCTTTCTCCCTCTCTCTCTCTCTCTCTCTATTCTATTCCTCCCTCCTCCCTTCCCTCTTTCCCTCTCTCTTTCTCCCTCTCTCTCTCTCTACCCGCCACACACACACACACACACACACACACACACACACACACACACACATTCACACCATCTTTGCAATCAGAACTCTGTAGACCCAAATCAGCATAATGGCATTAAGAATCTGGCTCGGTTACTACAGTGATTTAGAACATGTGTGTGGAATGGTGTTGCCTTTTCTGATTAACCAATGAAAAGAAACTTATAAAATGAATTAAGCCATAAAATCAGAGGGTTCCCTTACACTGGGAGAGTTAAAGGATGGTGGTGAGGGAGAGGGTTATCGGCGCTCTGCCTCCTCTTGTTCCATTCGGCATCAAGGATGCTGAGACAAGAGGACCTTAGGGCTCATTCCATCTATTGATGATCCAATGTCAGGGCAATTAGAAGAATGACACAGGTAAGTACACACGGCTTTGGGTGCTTATTTAGCCTGCTAGGTCATTTTGTATTGGGCTGAAACTCTTAGGATGAAAATATGCTTTTGGAAATGATTAAAGAGTGTGATTTCCTACTGAAAAAGCTTCTTCTCACTGCATCGCTCGACTATGTTGTCTAGTCTACTCACTGAAAGTGCCACTGAATATTCCCAGGACAGAAAGTTAAACTGCCAGTGGTAAGTAGTAAGAAAAGAGGAGGGATGTCTAGCTTTATAAGAGGTGGTGACACACAGTATGGATTCCAGCGTCTAAGGAGCAGCTGCTGCTCTCTGAGACACAGAAAGGGACAGAATGCTGCAGCTCAGAGAGTAATTTGTCCCACAGGAGGTAGAAGTATCACCCTCGTTGGAAAAAATGATAGTAAGAAAGCCATTCCCCACAGTGGCTCAGGGGGAGTGGAGCTTTGAGGTTGCCCCAGATAAAGGGAAGAGTCAGCTCATTAGGTGGAGGTGGGGGAGAGACAAAGATCTACTTGAACTGCTGCAGAAGCACTTGGGGTCCTGGTGAGGAAGCCAGACTGCCTCTTGGGGCCACCCTGGCTTATTAATAGGGATGTGTCACATCAGAGGACTTGGCCACCTACGTCTGTTTCAGAAGTTAGGCTAGTGTTTTTCAAGCAGTAGCAAAAAGATGAGGATATAGAAAAAGGATGTAGTGAAAAGGGTCCCTGAGACAGATCTTTTTAAAATCTTGTAGGCTTTCAACAGCGACAAAACAAAAGAAGTGGCAGAAGTGGGTTTTCCTTATACTCTACAAACTAATTCTCCTTTTCCAGGATATTATCACTATGTAGAGGGGACTTCTTTGAAAATACATTATTGATATTCACAAAATTATAGGTGTCCTTCCTTTACAGGGAAGGAGATATAATAGAAAATTAAGAAGAACTAATAGAAACTAAGAAGCCTATATTTGAGAATAATTTTTAAACTATATGTTACTTTCAAAGTGTTTCTAATTCCAAACCAGGAATCTCCTATGCCTTGTAGTTTAAATCTGATTCCTTTTAGACCCAGAAAGCTATAAATGCACACATTCACATAAGTGTTTCACATGTGCTAATTTATGCAGTAGTTAAAACAGACATAAATTTAGTCCCCAAGGAACTTGTAGTCTTAATCAATATGATGTATATAATAAAGAGACTTTTCCATAAAAAAGTAAATGTGAACAAGAATTTTATTTTCTATTCAAGAGGTCTATGGTGACAGGGTACTTTGACCTATGAGTAAAACAAAAAGGAAGTAATAAACACTGTCCCTTAATGATGGAGTTGATTTTATGAACTGTGCCTAATTGGTAGAGTGTTTTATAATACAAATAAATAAAGTAAGAGTAAAGAATTTCCAGGTCTAGGGGAGCAGGTAAGAAAAGAAAGGTGTGAGAGACCTTCAAGACGGTGGAGGACTAACATGGATATCACCTTCCTCCCCACAAATACATCAGAAATACATCTACATGTAGAACAACTCTTACAGAACACCTACTGAACACTGGCAGAAGACCTCAGACTTCCCAAAAGATATATATGTTTTTGTTCCTTTTTATCCTTTTGTGAGTGTGTATGTGTATGCTTCTTTGTGTGATTTTGTGTGTATAGCTTTGCTTTTACCAATTGTCCTAGGGTTCTGTCCGTTTTTACTGCTTCTTATCACTGGTGGATTTGTTTTTTGGTTTGGTCACTCTCTTCTTTCTTTCTTTCTTTTTTTAATATTTTTAATACTTTTTTAATTTTTTATTTTAATAACTTTATTCTATTTTACTTATTTTTTTTCCCTCTCTCTCTCTCTTTCTCTCTCCCTCCACCCCCTCCGTCCCTCCCTCCCTCTCTCTCTTTTTCTTTCTTTCTTTTTTTCTCCCTTTTCTTCTGAGCCATCGACAGGGTCTTGGTGCTCTGTCTGGGAGTCAGGCCTGTGCCGCTGAGGTGGGAGAGCTGAGCTCAGGACATTGATCCACCAGAAAACTCCTGGCTCCATGTAATATCAAACGGCAAAAGCTCTCCAAGAGATCTCCATCGCAATGCTAAGACTCAGCTCCACGCAACAACCAGTAAGTTACAGTGCTGGACACCCTATGCCAAACAACTAGCAAGACAGGAACACAACCTCACTCATTAGAAGAGAGGCTGCCTAAAATTATAATAAGGCCACAGGCAACCCAAAATACACCACCAGATAGGGTTCTGCCAACCAGAAAGACAGGATCCAGCCTCATCCACCAGAACACAGGCACCAGTGCCCTCCACCGGGAAGCCTACACAACCCACTGAACCAACCTTAGCCACTAGGGGCAGACAAAAAAAACAATGGGAACTACGAACCAGCAGCCTGAGAAAAGGAGACTCCAAACACAGTAAGTTAAGCAAAGTGGGAAGAGAGGTAAATATGCAACAGATGAAGGAGCAAGGTAAAAACCCACCAGACCAAAAAAAATGAAGAGGAAATAGGCAGTCTGCATGAAAAAGAATTCAGAGTAATGACAGTAAAGATGATCCAAAATCTTGGAAATAGAATGGAGAAAATACAAGAAACGTCTAACAAGGACCTAGAAGAACTAAAGAGCAAACAAACAATGATGAACAACAAAGTAAATGAAATTAAAAATTCTCTAGAAGGAATCAATAGCAGAATAACTGAGGCATAAGAATGGATAAGGGAACTGGAAGATAAAAATAGTGGAAATTACCACAGAGCAGAATAAAAAGAATGAAAAGAGTTGAGGACAGTCTCAGAGACCTCTGGGACAACATTAAACGCACCAATATTCGACTTATACGGGTCCCAGAAGAAGAGAAAAAGAAAGAAACTAAGAAAATATTTGAAGAGATTACAGTTGAAAACTTCCCTAATATGGGAAAGGAAATAGTCAATCAAGTCCAGGAAATGCAGAGAGTCCCATACAGGATAAATCCAAGGAGAAACACACCAAGACACATATGAATCACTCAAAAATTAATACAAAGAAAAAAATATTAAAAGCGCCAAGGGAAAAACAACAAATAACATACAAGGGAATCCCCATAAGGTTAACAGCTGATCTTTCAGTAGAAGCTCTCCAAGCTAGAAGGGCTTGGCAGGACATATTTAAAGAGATGAAGAGGAAAAACCTAAAACCAAGATTACTCTACCCAGCAAGGATCTCATTCAGATTTGATGTTGAAATTAAAACCTTTACAGACAAGCAAAAGCTAAGAGAATTCAGCACCACCAAACCAGCTTTACAACAGATGCTAAAGGAACTTCTCTAGGCAGGAAACACAAGAGAAGGAAAAGACCTACAGTAACAAACCCAAAACAATTAAGAAAATGGTATTAGGAACATACATATCAATAATGACCTTAAATGTAAATGGTTTAAATGCTCCAACCAAAAGACATAGACTAGCTGAATGGATACAAAAACAAGACCCATATATATGCTGTCTACAAGAGACCCACTTCAGACTTAGGGACACATACAGACTGAAAGTGAGGGGACAGAAGAACATATCCCATGCAAATAGAAATCAAAAGAAAGCTGGAGTAGCAATTCTCATATCAGAATAAATAGACTTTAAAGATTATTAGAAGAGACAAAGAAGGATACTACATAATGATCAATGGATCAATCCAAGAAAAAGATATAACAATTGTGAATAATTATGCACCCAACATAGGAGCACCTCAATACATAAGGCAAATACTAACAGCCATAAAAGGGGAAATCAACAGTAACACAATCATAGTAGGGGACTTTAATGACCCACATCTAAAATGTAAATAAATATGGAAACACAAGCTTTAAATGATACATTAAAAAAGAAGGACTTAATTGATATTTATAGGACATTCCATCCAAAAACAACAGAATACACTTTGTCTCAAGTGCTCATGGAATATTCTCCAGGATAGATCATATCTTGGGTCACAAATCAAGCCTTGGTAAATTTAAGAAAATTGAAATTATATCAAGTATCTTTTCTGACCACAACACTATGAGACTAGATATCAATTACAGGAAAAAATCTGTAAAAATACAAACACATAGAGGCTAAACAATACACTATCAAATAACCAAGAGATGACTAAAGAAATCAAAGAGTAAAGCAAAAAATACCTGGAAACAAATGACAATGAAACCAAGACAACCAAAACCTACGGGATGCAGCAAAATCAGTTCTAAGAGGGAAGTTTATAGCAATACAATCCTACCTCAAGAAACATCTAAAATAAACAACCTAACCTTACACCTAAAGCAAATAGAGAAACAAGAACAAAAAATCCCCAAAGTTAGCAGAAGGAAAGAAATCATAAAGATCAGATCAGAAATACATGAAAAAGAAATGAAGCAGACAATAGCAAAGATCAATAAAATTAAAAGCTGGTTCTTTGAGAAGATAAACAAAATTGAAAAACCATTGGCCAGACTCATCAGGAAAAAAAGGGAGAACTCTAAAATCAACAGATTTAGAAATGAAAAAGGAGAAGTAACAACTGACATGGCAGAATTCCAAAGGATCATGAGAGATTACTACAAGCAACTATATGCCAATAAAATGGACAACCTGGAAGAAATGGACAAATGCTTAGAAAAACACAACCTTCTGAGACTGAACCAGGAAGAAACAGAAAATATAAACAGACCAATCACAAGCACTGAAATTCAGACTGTGATTAAAAATATCCCAACAAACAAAACCCCAGGACTGGATGGCTTCTATCAAATTCTATCAAACATTTAGAGAAGAGCTAACACCTATCCTTCTCAAACTTTTTCAAAATATACTGCCAAACTCATTGTATGAAGCCACCAGCACCCTGATACCAAAACAGACAAAGATGTCACAAAGAAAGAAAACTACAGGCCAATATCACTGATGAACATAGATGCAAAAATCCTCAAAAAAATACTAGCAAATAGAATCCAACAGCACATTAAAAGGATCATACACCATGATCAAGTGGGGTTTATCCCAGGAATGCAAGGGTTCTTCAATATATGCAAACCAATCAATGTGACAAACCATATTAACAGTTTGAAGGAGAAAAAACATGATCATCTCAATAGATGCAGAAAAAGCTTTTAACAAAATTCAACACCCATTTATGATAAAAAATCCTCCAGAAAGTAGGCATAGAGGGAACCTACCTCAACATAATAAAGTCCATATATAACAAACTCACAGCCAACATTGTTCTCAATGGTGGAAAACTGAAACCACTTCCTCTAAGATCAGGAACAAGACAAGGTTGTCCACTCTCAGCACTATTATTCAACATAATTTTGGAAATTTTAGCCACAGCAATCAGAGAAGAAAAAGAAATAAAATGAATCCAAACTGGAAAAGAAGAAGTAAAGCTGTCACTGTTTGCAGATGACATGACACTATACATAGAGTATCTTAAAGATGCTACCAGAAAACTACTAGAGCTAATCAAAGAATTTGGTAAATTAGCAAGATACAAAATTAATGCACAGAAATCTCTGGCATTCCTATACACTAATGATGATAAATCTGAAAGAGAAATTAAGGAAACACTCCCATTTACCACTGCAACAAAAAGAATAAAATACCTAGGAATAAACCTACCTAAGGAGACAAAAGACCTGTATGCAGATAACTATAAGACACTGATGAAGGAAATTAAAGATGACACAAACAGACGGAGAGATATACCATGTTCTTGGATTGGAAGAATCAACATTGTGAAAAAGATTATACTACCCAAAGCAATCTACAGATTCAATGCAATCCCTATAAAACTACCAATGGCATTTTTCACAGCACTAGAACAAAAAATTGCACAATTTGTATGGAAACACAAAAGACCCCAAATAGCCAAAGCAATCTTGAGAAAGGAAAATGGAGCTGGAAGAATCAGTCTACCAGATTTCAGACTATACTACAAAGCTACAGTAATCAACACAGTATGGTACTGGCACAAAAACAGAAATATACATCAATGGAACAGGACAGAAAACCCAGAGATAAACCCATGCACATATGGTCACCTTATATTTGATAAAGGAGGCAAGAATATACAATGGAGAAGAGACAGCCTCTTCAATAAGTGGTGCTGGGAAAACTGGACAGCTACATGTAAAAGAATGAAATTAGAACACTCCCTAACACCATACACAAAAAATAAACTCAAAATGAATTAAAGACCTAAATGTAAGGCCAGACACTATAAAACTCTTAGAGGAAAACATAGGCAGAACACTCTATGACATAAATCACAGCAGGATCCTTTTTCACCCACCTCCTAGAGCAATGGAAATAAGAACAAAAATAAGCAAATGGAAGATAATGAAACTTAAAAGCTTTTGCACAGCAAAAGAAACCATAAACAAGACGAAAAGACAACCCTCAGAATGGGAGAAAATATTTGCAAATGCAGCAACTGACAAGGGATTGATCTACAAAATTTACAAGCAGCTCATGCAGCTCAATATCCAAACAACAAACAACCCAATCCAAAAACGGGCAGAAGACCTAAATAGACATTTCTCCGAAGAGGATATACAGATTGCCAACAAACACATGAAAGGATGATCAACATCACTAATTATTAGAGAAATGCAAATCAAAACTACAATGAGGTATCACCTCACAGCAGTCAGAATGGCCATCATCAAAATATCTACAGACAATAAATGCTGGAGAGGGTGTGGAGAAAAGGGAACCCTCTTGCACTGTTGGTGGGAATGTAAATTGATACAGCCACTATGGAGAACAGTATGGAGGTTCCTTAAAAAACTAAAACTAGAACTACCATATGACCCAGCAATCCCACTACTGGGCATATACCCTGATAACACCATAATTCAAAAAGACTCATGTACCCCAATGTTCATTGCAGCTCTAGTTACAACAGGCAGGAAATGCAAGCAACCTAAGTGTCCATCAACAGATGAATGCATAATGAAGATATGGCACATATATACAATGGAATATTACTCAGCCATAAAAAGAAACGAAATTGAGTTACTTGCAATGAGCTGGATGGACCTAGAGTGTGTCATACAGAGTGAAGTAAGTCAGAAAGAGAAAAACAAATACCATATGCTGACACATATATATGGAATCTAAAAAAAAAAGAAAAAAAAAAGGTTCTGAAGAACCTAGAGGAAGGACAGGAATAAAGACGCAGATGTAGAGAATGGACTTGAGGCCACGGGGAGGGGGAAGGGTAAGCTGGGACAATGTGAGAGAGTGGCATGGACATATATACACTACCAAATATAAAATAGATAGCTAGTGGGAAGTAGCCACATAGCACAGGGAGATCAGCTCGGTGCTCTGTGACCACCTAGAGTGGTGGGACAGGGAGGGTGGGAGGGAGACGCAAGAGGGAGGAGATACGGGGATATATGTATATGTATAGCTGATTCACTTTGCTATAAAGCAGAAACTAACACACCATTGTAAAGCAATTATACTCCAATAAAGATGTTAAAAAAAAAGATTAAATGCAAAGAAAAAAGAAAGAAAGGTGGTGTGAGTGACAGAATATCAATGCGAAGAGTGGGCACACAAGAGGACAAACAAGATTAAAGTGTTCATTAGTACAATGTCCCTTGTTACAGGTTTTAAAGGTGAGGACAAGAAAAAGTGCCATTAAGACATTAGACTCTGGAAACTAAGAGTGACTTTTTTAAAGGATGGAGACAGTTGCAGGGCTCTATTATTAAAGTGCTGAATGAAGAGAAAATTTTAACTACAGTTTTCAAAACTAGAGAAGATTCAGATTTTTAAATATACTGCATGGATATAAACAGTTTCATTGATCTAGAGCCACAAGGGACTTTCGTCTCATCGAGCCCAAATGATTGATCTCACAGATGAAGATATTGGGCCTCAGATGAGGAAATGTATGAGGTCACAAATCTAGCTAAAGGCAGAGGCAGTAGTAGAACCCACATTTCCCGATTTAAAGACATGGGCTTTCTTCTCTTCTAAAGACCATTAAACATTTTAGAGCCACAGACATTTTCTATTAAAAAAGCTTACATGGAAATCCAAAGTGCAAGACAGATGACATGTTGCTTTGTTTAAAGAGGTGAGGGTGCATGAGGGGCTTGGGGTGGCATCTGGAGGGGTAGTAGAGCATCCCAACCCCACTGTTTCTTTCAGTGTCCCTCAAAGGACTCCCCAAGTCCCTAAGACAACTGAAACCCCCTGAAATACATTACCTTTTCTCTGTCTTCTGTTCAAATGAAGAGTAAGCCAGAATACCCTAAGTAATAGCTTCTAAAAGGTATGAAGCCTTTGAGAAAATACAATTATGTTAACAATAAGTTGCACGGCATCAACTTTTTTTTTTTTTTTGCGGTATGTGGGCCTCTCACTGTTGTGGCCTCTCCCGTTGCGGAGCACAGGCTCCGGACGCGCAGGCTCAGCGGCCATGGCTCATGGGCTCAGCCGCTCTGCAGCATGTGGGATCTTCCCGGACCAGGGCACGAACCCGCATCCCCTGCATCGGCAGGCAGACTCTCAACCACTGCGCCACCAGGGAAGCCCAGCACTGCATCATCTTGAGGAAAAAAAGTAATATACAAAATTTATCTTTTCTTTCCATTCTTTGAATTTTCAATTAGTTTTTTATATTCAATCATTCAATCTTTAGCTGATTTAACAGACATATATTTAACACTTATTACATGCTAAATGTTGGGCCAAGTACTTGGGAAACAAATCCAAAGAAGAGGTAGTTTTGCCACCAAGAATCTTACAGTGAAACAAAACTATAGTGCAGGGTGCTAAGGGCTGGGCTTGAGGTCAGAAGAGGGTGCTCTGGGAGCATAAAGAAGAATGAAAATCAGAGAAGTCTTCCTGGAGAAGGTGATGCTTGGACAAGGATTTGAAGGATAAGGAGGAATTAATTAGCTCATTGGTGACGGAGGGGATCCATTCCAGACAGTCAGGGCAGCAAGTGCCAAGACGTGGAGGTAGAGAAGACACAGTGCATTTGGGGAGCTTGTGAATGGTGGGGAATATTAAAGCCCACGTTTCAGCATTGACTACAATACTGAATACAATAGGTAAGCATTGACACTTCACTAAATAAATTAAACAATGATAAGAGGTTAAAGAATTCAGCTAGACAGTGTCTTGACTCAGTTTTTCCCTACAAAGGGGTGAATAATAATAGCACCCATTTCCCAATTGTTCTGGGAGACCATTGCACAGGTTCCCCTTTTATATAACTTCCCTCAGGTAATGAGAAGCACAAAATTAAAACTACAAGGTGCTGCTATTTTTCATTTATCAGAGTAGCAAAAATCAAGAGGTTTATGTTGACAAGGCAATAAGTGTAAAAAGGCACTTGTGCATTGCAGGTGTGAATATAAACTGTACAACCTCTATGGAAGGTAATCTGGCAATATATTTCTGATTTGTGAAGTCATACAAACCCTTTGAGCAATGCCTTTTAGGAACTTATCCCATAGATAGACTCAGACATGTGATAAATGACATAGGTCTCAGCATGTTAGATGGGTAAATCTTGATATTGCTTAATATTATTTCAGATTGAAACTGAAAATACACTAGAACGCCATTTGATTGATGTTTGTCTCTTGGTGTTCTGAATCTTACAACTCACTCCTTATGTTAAAGGATGCAAATTAGTCCTATAACCTAAAACAAGGAAAAGGTAAGGCTTCAGTGAGTGAATCCATGTGGAAATGTCTAGCATGGTGTCTACCACATAGGTCGGGATCAATAAAGAATATTATTCCAAAAAAAAAAGAAAACGATAAACTTCCACATTAAAAAAAAAAAGAATATTATTGTCAGCTATTAGGTATTAGCTAAAGCTGATTTTAGGCAGTGATTCAGTAAAATCTGGGCTTTAGAATAATCACTTGGGCAGTAGTAGAAGGATAAGGTGGAGAGAGATGACATAGGAAGTAAGGAAATTAGTTGGAAGGCTATTAAAATTGTCTAGATAAGATGCTACAAGGCCTGAGCTACAGCATCAGGGATGGAGAGAAGGCAACAGATTAGAAAATGTTGAAGATAAAAATTCTTCAATATGTGGATCCGTCTGAATAGAATATTATCTTATAAATATTTTGTAGATGACTTTAACATTAAGGAAAAACATGGGGAATAAAATTGCATCAGATCAAGGGAGGGACAATTTTGCCAGCACTGTTCTGCCTGGACAGGAATTTTAGTTAGACCTCTTCAGACTCTTTCTAACTACCGTGAAACACACATACACACACACACACGTACACACACACACACACAGGGGCTCACTCCCTCACAGAATGCATTATTTTCTTTGAGCTAGGAAGACCCTAGTGTCATAGCACCTCAGAGCCAGTATGCTTGCTAAGAAATGTCATCTCCACTGCACTCATAATGGCAGTGGCAGGTAGCCTCTGCCTCCAAGGGGCAACGCACTGGTGACATTCAGTCATCAGCCCTAAATCCATAAGCCCAGCAATTCAGGAAGGTGTGTTCAGCCAATATCACCATGGGCTCCTAAGCAGTATTTTATTTTGAGTCTTCTCTATTCCTAGCATACTCCCTATGACAGGCATCAGCTATAGCCACTCACCGTGAGAAGAACAATCCATAACATTTGAAAGAAAAAATAAAATGTGACTTAACACGGGACTCCAACTTACTCACCCTTAGAACCATCCCAGATAGGTAGGAAATTGTATTGGTGATTTTAGGAGGGGGGAGAAAAAGAGGCTCATTCGTATTTATTTCTATTTCCAATCATGATTTTAACACTATTCTCAGAAAATGTTGCCTTGACTGCTTTCTACCTCTTACATTCCCACATGCCTCCTCAAGCAATTTTGCTGGTCTTTAACCGGCTCCCGATAGAGTATGTGTGACAAGAAGGCAGGGGTGGTCTCCCAACCAACCTACCCCGGGGACACTTAAATAAGCTTTTAACCCATAAACATTTGCCTTCAAAATGCAAAACCTCCCTGAGCTGAGTCACGTCAGGAAAAGTATGGCTCAGAGAAAAGTACAGAAACTGCAATCAGACCAGGCCTCGAGAAGGCAATGTACTCCGGGGTGTTTAATAAATACTCGTCAGTTGACTGACCGTTGGCCAGTTTCCAGGGCTGAGGGGCTGCTGTCATCTCTGAGTACATAAATAAGAGGAGAAAACAAACCATCTAGAATCCTGAGCAGCAGGGCTGGCCCCCCAGGCATATGGAACAGCCATTCGGCTCTGCCATCTGATTAAAGGGAGGCTGCTCTAAAGACTACTGCCCTCAGACAACAGTCCCATCAGCCTGGCCCTGAGACGTTTCTCCACCAGAAATGCCTATATGTTAGGTTGAGGATCTGGGCTTTAGGAGTTTCCTATCATAATGCAACATCCCTGTCGGAGTCATATTTTAGGCTGCAAAGACTCGTGAGTACTTTAAAATGGGGGCTTATCAAGTTGCTGTCTAATATGACTACCATTTAGCTAGAGTCAGACACTGAAGATGCTGTTGTGTTGGAGGTGGGGAATGGAGAAGGATGGACAGCAGCCATTGTCCAGAAAGTGCAAAACGGCTGGAGACCCCAGAAGAGGCAGGGACCCAAGAGTTGTCATCTGCTTCATCATTTTGCTTTGACAGGACAAGTTCTGCAAAAGGTACTGATTAGCAAACACATCTAGCACCCCAATTTATATGTAAGGAGAGAAGTGATGACATTCATCTTTCCCATTACTTTTCCTAGAATAGCAGGGTCGCCTTTTTATTTTCTAGATTTAAGGTGCTATGGTGGGAGAAATCAAATACTTTAAAAAAAAAAGCATCTAATGCCATATAATTTAGGAACAGTGTTTATAAAGAAATATCACAGAGCAAATCAACATCTCTACTCCTCTCTTCCAACCCTATCTCTGATACTTATATACAAGTGTTTTTCCTGAGTAACACTGTGACAACACCCAAGGCTGCTTTTAAGGGAAGAAAGTCATAAAGAATACATGCAGTCAGAGAGAGCTGGGCGACAGGCAACCACATACTAATTTTGTCCTGGTAAATGTGGGGTCTGCTCAGTTACAAGCTGGCCTTGGAGTGACTGCAGTGTCCTCATCACTGAGATATTTTCCCCCTCACCACGTGGAGCTGGAGGGAATTGCCTCCTGATGCATCGAAGATCAGGCCTTGACTCATTTCCATGTCCCTTGGCTACCACACTAGTCTAGCCAACCAACACATTGTGTCTGGACACTGCGATACAACAGACAACTATTTACTGATATCCATGTTGCCTTCTCCTCCCTTTTCCATCGGCCAAAGTGACCTTCCAGATATATAAAGCAGATCCTGCTATTCTCTGGCTTGAACCCCTTGAAAGGGTCCCCATAGCACCTAGAATAAGATTCCATCTCTCTTCAATAGCCTGCAGTGGCCTTCCTAGATTCTCCAGTATCTCCCAGGCTACTCTCCCCTTGCCCACAGCACCCCGGACACTTTGGCCTCCTTTCTTTCCTCAAATATGCCGGATCCATTTCTTCCTCAGAACCTACTTGTTCCTGCAAGCTGCAAGCCCACCTTCTTTCTTTTCTCATGGCCAAGTTCTCATCCACTCTTAGGTCTCATCTCCTCAGAACTAACGTTGGCTCTTCTTAAGTGGCTCACACCATCCCCTTCCTTATTCCCCGTCAAGGCACCCTGGTCTTTCTATTCAAATATTTATTAGCACTGTAAGTAGATATTCATCTACTTGTTTCTTGTTCAATTTGACCTAGACTGTAGCTCCTGCAAAGCAGGGAATCTTGTCTAATTAATATACTTCTGCTTAGTTAGTGTCTAGCATAGCCTGGCACATCTTAGTTATGTATTAAGTATTTGGCAAATGAATGAGTCAGCTCTGATTTTCTAAGTAGCTATTCTTCCTGATGCTTGGTCAGGATACAAAGGGTTAACAGAAAACAAGTGTAGTGTATTGTTCTCCAAAGACTAAGCAAGGAGCTGAGATGCTTAGGGTTATTTTCCCCAAATTTTGCATGTTACAGTCAATTTAAGACAGATTCTTATTAGCTTAGCTCCCATACCCAAGCATAGTAATTTATATTCTGCTCCTTTATTCTGAGTTTTGATCTGTGACAGTTTTAGATAAAGGAAAAAGAAATTAAGACACCAGAAGAAGCTTGGTGAGAGAATAAAAAAATCATCTTTCCTTACCAGTCAGCAGTTTACAGATACCTTTAAAATGCATGGTTTCTGAAAGCTCTTCATTTAAAAAGTACAAACCATATGAGTTAATGTCAAATTTTCTAAATAACTTTGATGTAATTCTTCTATATATATATATGCTAATATTTCATGATTTATATGGTGTTTTTTATAAAAGAACATTTTCATAGATCAGATTCGCGTGAAGCAGAGAATAACTGCAATCCAAACCACAGCAAGACCTGGGATTTTATTGAAGCATGTCAGGCCTCGGCTGTTTACCCTGCCGCTTGACAGTCACGCCATCTCGAGCAAGCAGGTTTCGGATATCCGTGTAGAGTTTCAGGTTCCTGGGCTGTAAAAGGTGAGAGTTTCTTCAGGATATATGATCATGTTAAAACATCCAGACCAATATCTGGTGTAGTGTGGGTGCTTAATAAAGGCTAATTCAATTTAAATCTAAATCTCTTCCACTTTCCAGGAGATTTTAATTGGTCCCTCTGCTAAAAATCACCTCAGTCTCTCAGTAAATCCAGTCATGTGCTTGGATTCCTTTGAGCTTCTATATTCTTAATTGGATAGTTCAGCTCAAGATTTATATTAAAAAGCCTGGATTCTACCATCAAATTACAGATCAATCAACAATTACAAGAAAAACAATTAAGGGTCAGCAATGGTTTTGATTATACAACTGCAGCCTCACTTGCTCTGCTTTCCCTGGCCTCAGTCTTTCTCCTTCGAGAGGCAGCAGGTGCTCAGAAAGCTCCGAATACCTTCCCTTCTTTCCTAAATTGATCAAGTGTACATGTTCGCCAATGAGATTCTTTCACAAAGTATTTCTTCTACAAATGAGGAGGAGGGTAAAAAGACCTCTGTTTTCGTTGTTGGGTGTTTTGAATAAAAGAAGAGCTTCGATGACGTGCTGGGTCACTTGAGAGCATGCATTCTCAACAGGAGCAATGCCAGCCCCCAGGGGGTGGGAAAAGATCTTGGCTACTACAGTGACTTGTGGTCTCCCAAAGGGTCACAGTACATGAAAAAGATATACCATCTATTACTGTATCAAAATTTCATGGGAAGGAGGGGCAATTAGGAAAAAAATTGTTTAAAAAGGCTCTTGGGGTATGATAACATTGAAAAAGGTTGGAAAACACTGTCTTAGAGAAAAATCCTCTTCTCTTAGAATTCTCCTTTTCTTAAACATGCATTTTAGAGCATAGCTACTTACAGAGTGGAAAGATATCAAAGACCTATGGGTAGTCTTCACTCACCTTGTGAGTCATGGCAAGAGCAGAGTTTGAGTCAAGTTGACCTGTGTTTGAATCCTGGGTCAGCCACTCCCACCCTCCCCCCACCGTGTGACCCTGGGCACACTATTTAATGTCTCTGCACAATGATATCGATTATCAGATTCTCATTGTACCAACTCTGCAGGGCTGAGGGAGGGATTCGAGGTAACAGTGTGCCATGCCTGGTCTAGGTTAGGCAATGCAGTAAATGGTGCCATTGCTATTTTCATGACTGTTGTGGGCAGGGGTGATGAGCAGGCTAGGAATAGCAGTTCGGAGTTCTGTAGGGAGAGCAGCCTTGGGCAACACTGGATGGGAAAAATGGCTAAGAACCTGGGATTGCCCTGCCTCCTTGATATTTTCCCTTGTGATTTAGTCCCAGCGTAGTTCAACACTTTAGGTCATGGAATTACTTTGCTACTCACAAAGAAGTATATTTTACCCTTCTTTCCTCTGGGCCTATAACCTCGCCACCGTGCGAGTTTTATCACTGTGGTGTTGCGGTATAGTGCACGAGGAAATTATCTGAAATGCTTGTTCCTATCCAAGGCTGTAGCACAACAGTATTTCAGCCAGGGAAAGGCTCTCATAGTAAACGAGGGGGGCCGCTGCCAGCACTTCCCGACTAGTCACCTCAGGATGGGAGCAGCGCTGATCTCCCACACTTCTTCCACAGAATGATTTATAGAGGACACGCAGAGCATAGCAAAGAGATAGATTTCATGCTTAAAAGGTTAATTCTTGATTTGATTTGTTTTAGAAGTCCCGGAGATTCAGTGGAGGACAAGTAAGATGAAGAGAGAAATTACAGGGCTCATGCTCTTCAAAGAGAATAATGGGAAGAGATAAAGAAATACATGGAAAAAATTATTTGGTGTTTCTCTAAATTTATCTGTTTAATTTTCTCATAATCCTCCTTCAATACTGCTTGTCTTTTGCATGTCTTTCCTGCTCAGGTACCAGCTATCCCTTTATTCCATTGTCATTTCTCTCTGATTTCTCTCAAAATACATCCATTTTCACAAATATATCTCGTTGACGGGTGAAAGAAGAGGAAGACAGGAATAGGAAAGTCAGAAAAAGTGAATTTTTTATATGTAACATAAGGAAGATATCCCACAATGACAGCCAAATACAGTTCAAATACTTTAAGTCTCAATTAAGGTTGATGAGCACTTATTTCCTGTGCAAAGAGGTGTGCACAATGCCTTTGGTGAATTTCAAAATGCATTGTTCCAGCTACTTAAAGTGATAACAGACTTACAAAAAACAAAACATGCTGTTACAATCACCCACTAATATTTTATTTATGTGTTTACTTCCTTGTGTTGGGAGTAATGGCACCGTTGGGTATTTTCACAGCACCCTTTTCCCCCTAAAAGGCCAGAGGTTGGGCTATAGATTTTCACAGAAATACAGCAATAACCCCACAAATCTAGAAAATCTTTCAACCCCCTGGCTTTCAAATATATTTCTCAGCAAGTATATGTTTGCTTTCCTTCATCCAAATAAAGTTAGTGGAACAGGCATTCACGCTTTCCTAAAGTAGGGGACGAAGAAGACTTCCTGTCCTAATTGAAACTGTGGAAAAACTAATTTTGGAAGCCTAATAGAATTTCCTGGTTTGGATATAAGTCAAGATATTGGAGCACATTTCTTCTATCATCATAACTTTAGAAAAAGGACAACTGGGAGGAAAAAGACAGGGTGGAATTTGACATCATACTTGAAAGCTCATTGTCAAGAATACTTTTTTAAAAAGGTTCTTATAAAACTTTACTTTCTAATATTAGTGAAACCCAGATGCCTCTATCTATCTATCTACCTACCTACCTACCTACCTACCTATCTACCTACCTACCTACCTACCTACCTACATCTTTCACTGCCCTTGATGTCCTTGATGCCCTTTTCAGTTAGCAGGTGCCACTCCACAGTTCTCCTTAGTGAGGAAAGCTAAGGCAGCTGTCTACAGCCAGCTCTTCTGTTTGGGCACCCGGATGTCAGTGGCAGGGCCTGAGGGAACAGCCTGGAGATTCATCTCCAGTGAGCAAAGACAGTTCATTAGTAAAAGCAGAATTATCTGACCTGTTTTCTTCAGGATTGCTTCAAGGGTGGTTCTATCCACCAACTCCTAATACATACTTCCCTATAACCTGTGACAAAATACTCTCATCGAATGGTAGTTTCTGAAGTCTTTACACACAGAAAAAAGTTTCTTGTTCATTCTCTCTCTCTCTTTCTCTCTCTTCCCCACCTTCCCCCACCCCGTCTATTAAATTATCATTGCAAATACTCTCACTGGCCTAATAAGTTTAGACTTCTTAAAGAAACAATTCAGGGGGGAAAAAAAAAAGACTTTTTGTTTGGAAGCTTCATGATGACAGGCTGACAGATGTTATATGTTATTGATAAAAAAGTCAGCATTACACACTGCACCCCACCTTTTTTTTTTTTTTAACCAAACCTGGGTTGAAATCCTACTTACGATATTTGCTAGCTTGAGGTCTTGGGCAATCATTTCATCTTACCAACTCTTAGATTTTTTCTTCTATAAAATGCTAATCATGAGGCTACCTCCCTCCTATGCTTGTGAGGATTAAATATATAATGTATTAATATATAAAATATATTATATATGTAATACGCTTAACACAGGCCTGGTGCATAGTATGTTTCATTATTATTATTAATAAATTATTTTTATTATTAGCATAAACATATAGACCCCCTTGCTCTTGTTCCCACAAGCTGGCTTGCGTGTAATCCTAAGGAACTTTAGGGGCTACTTAGGACCTATTTAATAATGTTACTGAAGTAAGAGTCATCTAAAACCTACCACATACACTGCTATAGAAACATCAAGGACAATTAGATACTTTGAGCTGTGTGTGAGCCATCAACTTAAATTCAATATAAGAAATATAGGATCCTAAGCTGTTTCTCCTCTACCACAGTTCTTCCACATGCCTGCTCCTTTTTCGGAGTGGGGAATGTTATCATTCTCCCATAGCCCAGGTTCCAGTTTTCATTTGCCATTGAATCCAAATGGTTCACTGAGTTGTAGTCAAAGTCCTCCTGTTTTTTTACCCCATATCATCTCCTTCCAGTCTCTCCCTTCTCTAAGCCCCAATATGATGGCCTTAGTCCAGCGCAAAAAAAGGATTTCTTTGAAGTTATGAAGTGCTTTTGTATACCTTGCCACTTAGATGAGTCTACCCCTTCAACATAGAGATGCAGATGAATTACATCAATGCCAATCAAGTTCTGGAAATGCAGCGTCTCAACCTCAGTTTCAACAGGAAGCAAGCTGAAGAAAGGGATATCGACCAGCTGCTACTCACATAGATCAGATGCTAGAGCCTTGTGGCCTTTGGTATTGCCTTAATGTAGACTTAACCAGATCACCCCTCATCGCAATTGAATTCTAAACTCCTTCACAAGACATGTGAGGACTTTTAAAATCTACCTCTCCAGAGTTCTTTAACCACAATTCTTGCCACTGCTTCAGGTAGGCACGTTGCTTTCGTCACACCAAACCATATGCCTTGGACATGTCATGTTTCCTCACAGGTTCATGAATTGGTATATCCTGCTGTCTAGAAAGACTCCTTTTCCTAAATCTACTTCATGAGTTCATTCTGTGAGACTCTATTCATGCATCTCCACCTCTGGGAAAACCTTTCTTTAGCTCTCCTCAGACATTGTCAGAGTCCCTTCTTCTCTGCCTTTGAAACACCTGAATTCCCATCTATTATTACACAGTTCATTGTCTTATTACTGATATGTCTCCCATGAGAGTCTGAGAGGTATTAGAAGGGTTCAAAGTTTTATAATTTATCTTAATATTAATTATATGGTGTTCAGGGCTTATTGAATAAAAAAAAGAATGAAAGATGGAATAAAACAAGGAATGAACTTCTCCTTTCACAATTTCCTGATGATTTCACTTTCTTGGTGTTGCCTTCTCCACAAATCATTCTGACTTGGAATACATGTACGACCTGCCCAAACACATATAAACTGAGCTAATGTGTTCCTACAACTAGTCTGATTGCCTCACTGCTTCACAGGAGGGAGACAATGAGACAGGATGAATGGCCCAAACACAAGACGGAGAAGGACCTTTGCATGGATTAAGTTCAAACTTCTACTTCCCATCAGGACAAACAGGAAGAAAGTTTCAGCATCTCTAATCCTTATAAGTAGCACTCATGCCTTTTTAAGTCTTTTGTTTTACTGCCTTGGGGAGATGTGAAGAAGAGCAAATCCAATGTCTCCACTAGCTGATGGTGTTTAACTCATTTTTAAGATAGCAGATAAAGTATTTGTTGCAGTAAATGGAAAAAGATGGCGTGAATTAAGCTTGAAAAGTGAAAAAAAATGGCTGAAATGATCTCAACTAAATGGCAACTGGTACTTCTCCTTGTGATGTGTATCTGGAGCTTGATGAAGGAAAAAAAAATCAGGTCTGAAAACACTTTGCTTAGCTATTAAACACAGCATTTTTCTCCTTCCTCTCCTTATGGCAGTAAATTACAGCAAGGTGGGAGCCCATTCTTAGTCTCACAGAATTGGCTTCCTGCTACCACCTCAGTCACAGCCATCCCAATTAGTCACCAGCTGAATGACTACAGAATCACAGATTTAAATTAAAAAGCAGTTTTCATCTCAAGACCAATTCACAGCAAGAAACGTTCCTCCCCTCACCCCATGACCTTTCAGAATGCCATTGCTACACAGAGAATAACACAGGATGGTATCTGCTCTTGGCATTCATCTTATTCTGGATGTCAGGGCAAAATTTGGAGGAAGGTGAGGTTGCGGGGGCTGGTAATGTTCTTCCCAATTTTCAGTGTCACTCTAGGTCTTCGACCAGTGCATATGAGCATTGCAACATTGTGCTTTGTGGATGCTGGAAGAATTGAGTAGATGTGGAGCGCACAGGAAAGGAATGCTAAAAAGAAGGTGAATTTTTAAATGGTGTTTAAATGGTACCCATCCAATAATAGAAACATGAATGGGTTACACATGGAGCAAGATACTAGAACACAGAGTCAGAAAAAAAGGGTGTGAGTTCCAGGTTTCCAACTTTCTAAACATATGACCTTGAGAAAGTCACTTAACTCCTCTGATGCTAATATTTTCCCATATAAAAAAAGGAAGATAATTCTACTTCTCCTATCTTCCTTATAGGGTTATTATGAGGATTAAATGAGAATATACATAATCATAGGACATTTAAACTATACAAAGCTGTACAAGTGTCAAGAATTTTCATGATCCTTCAATACAATGCCTCACCACCTACCACTACTTAGACTGTTAGAGTTGGAAGAGACCTCACACCAACTAAGCAAGGAGCAACACACCAATGCATGGCCTTTCCTCTAACATAGGTGAGCAACGGGTATCAGTCTCTGTATACACCCTGACAGTGATGGGTAATTCACCACCTTATAAAATAGCGCTTCCATTATTAGACACTGTGACTGTTTGAAAGTGGCTCAAATTTAACTGATTAAGAAATACTTTCATTTTCTTACACTTACTATATACCAGGAAAGGAGTCTACTAAGCAGTTTACAAAAAGGATTTAATCTAATGCAGTCCTCTCAACAATCCTAATAAATCATATTTTTAATATATATATATATATATATATATATATATATATATGAGGAAACTGAGATTTGGAGACAAAACCATTCACCTGAGATCACACGTTAGTGAGTGTTAAGACACGACCTGGGTAAGCTTTTTGGATTGTGACAAGTTCAAAGAAAGAAATAATGATGTAGCTCTGGGGTGTCTGATGATATGTTAGGAGAAGCATGTGATTGTTTCTTCCTTCTGCCTATGCCTCTTTTCAGTGTGAATTTAGGAAAATGTACCTGTGTTCTCTCTCTCCCCTTACAAACTGAGAAAAAATCATGCTTCCTAGGAGTCACAGAGGGATGCCAGAGCAAATTAATGAGTTAATATTTATAAGAGGCATTGTGACTCTTTTATAAAAGAATGTTCTAACTGGGAACCAAGTGTTCCATTACCTAAGTGGGTAGGCAGATAGCTCAATAGTAACACTATAGGCTGATTTTAAGTTCGGTTTTAATAATAGCATTGTATTAGGTTAACAGAGAACAGAGCACCCCGCAGAAACAAAATCAAAGCAATTAGTTAACATAGATCTTAGGAAAACTGAAATAATAGAACCACAGTTGCTCTCTGTGATTTGTGTTGTTCACAGGCTCCACTGATACTTAAACCATAGATGGCTTTTCAGACCTGTCAATACCTCGAGTTGTATACTAACTTGGGAGTTGGTAGAGGAATGCATGCAAACACATGCGTTGCTTGACCCTTCAATACAGACTAGATTGAATCTTTCTACCCTGCTGTGGCTCCCCAGCTTCCTACTGGCCTTTGAAGATGTCATGAAGCCAACCCATTACAGTCACATAGCCAGAGGGCTCAAAAAGAGTATGGATAACTGGGACACGATCTATATTCAAGAACAGGACTTACATTTCTTGTCAATCTGAGATTAGACTGTTTTCTAGGTTTTAACATCTGGGTGGAAAGAAGCCATCGTATCATTTCCTTTCTCCCTGCTATAGCTTTAAAACTTAGAACTCTCATCCAACCATTTCAACAATGACAAAAAACTATGTTAAGGGGGATTGCCTCTTCCACAGTTAACCATGATTCCAGATACTCTTCTGTTCAGTTTTCCTTAAAATCGAGTATAGAAAATTCATTCTAAGGCCATGTCTTCCTTGCTTCAGGAAAACTTAGAATTAAGGCATTATCTATTTGGATAAGACACCACCAAAGCAATTCAGGTGTCATATGCAGGTCTGACTCTCCTCTTCTGGTTTCTCCTTGAATTCTCTGAAATATTCAAGACATGGTGATGACAATAATAATAATAATAGTAATGAGGAGCGGGAGGAGGCAGGAGAAGAGAAGAGTCATCCATCATCATCATCATCATCAAGTAAGGGTTGTAGAAGCAATAATTGCAATAATAAGGTTTGAGACAAAGGGAACAATGGAGATATGTAAAAATATGAAAAAAGTGGCAATACCTTGTCTTTCAGTGCTTTTAAAATTTTATGCCTCTTTCTTAATATTATTTAGAATCCCAGATTTTGAAAATTAGATGAAACATAAAATAGATCAGAAATGACAAAAACTTTTAAAGACACTAGAAAGTAAGCTGTGCTTTCAAATTAGAATCAAAAAGCTTGTTAAACATCTATTGTACACCCAGCAAATAGTACAAATCATAAACATTTAGATTTACAGAAATAACCATAAGGCTACAGATAAGTTGTTTTTAAAAAAGGGGGGGAAGGGAATAGGAAAGAAGAGCATTACTCAATTTATAATGTTTTATTTATAAAAAAACAAAGTAAATACATTTATTACTTCTGTGTGGCATTGGAAATTTGTGATATAAACTTGGCAATATCTCATACCTAACTAGAAATATAGAACTAGGGTTCAGTTGGAAATTAGGATGAGATACTTAGAAATACACTTCTATTTCCTATTGTCTTAATTTTACTACCATTATAGTACTCACCAGTATATAATTCCTAGGATTTTCAAGCCAATAAAATCGCTGTTTATTGGTCTATTCTTGAATTTACTTAAAACCCACACACAACAGTCATATAATCCTATGACCTTTCCTACGATCTGAACACTTCTCAATCTAATATCTTCTGACCGATTTTTTCCAATGGGCAATTTTGAAGAGGGACCATCCTTCTCACTAAGCCCGTAACAAAGGACCACTAGGTTTGCCAGTCTTCTTTTATTCTATGCATTTTTCTTTTGACACATCATCTTCAAAGTTTCCACATATGAGAGCATAACAAAGGTACTGATCAACAGAATTTGGGACAAATAAAAGTAGAATGAGTAATCCTATTTTTCTGTGCTTGAAGTTAAGAGAACTGAATTCTATCCCTGACTCATCCACTACCTTTCAGAATGACTGTGTGTGGACAAGTAACTTTATTTATTTAGGCTGTAGTTTCATTATCTGTTAGAATGAAGATGTTGGACTAAAGCCTTGCTAGAAATCTTTTTAACCCTGATATTATTTGATGTCCATGATATTCTAACTATGCCTATTTGAACTATTAGAGATCAAGCCTAGTTTTCAAGATGTGTTAGCCTTAGAAAACTCTATTTTCAAGGGTGTTTATAAACCAAATAAAACAAGCTGACTAGCTCAACTTAACTGTATTACCAAGTTTTGAGGTGAGAAGTCATGTTTCTTTCTTTTTTTTTTTTTTTTTTTGCGGTACGTGGGCCTCTCAGTGTTGTGGCCTCTCCCGTTGCAGAGCACAGGCTCCGGACGCACAGGCTCAGCGGCCATGGCTCACGGGCCCAGCCGCTCTGCAGCATGTGGGATCTTCCCGGACCGGGGCACGAACCCGTATCCTCTGCATCAGCAGGAGGACTCTCAACCACTGCGCCACCAGGGAAGCCCCATGTTTCATTTTTTACCTCCCCGACCAGAGCCTAATCTAGACTTTCCATAGGGTAAGAACTAATTTAAAAAAAGAAAGAAAGAAAGAAAGAAAGAAAGAAAGAAAGAAAACCTTAATATTGATATACCCCTCTAAAGTTTATAAAGCATCTACAAGTTTTCATCTACAATACTTATTTAATAATCCAGCAATCCAACAAAGTAGATAATACTTTACATATTTTACATTTGGGGACACTTGGGTTTCCAAAATTCATGACCTGCTTAAAGTCCTACAGCTAATAAATGGAACTGCTAGAATTTGAGGTCCAGATTTTTTTTTTTTTTTTTTTTTTGGACGGATGGATATGACAAGACACTTTGTTAGGGCTAAAGTTTTTCTGTTATTATTCAAAGGCAATCTCCTATTGTATGAAGGAAGGAACATACAGAAGCATGAGATAAGCCCTAACATCTATCATATGAAGAGAATCTAGCCTTGAAACTAATAGCTTGAAGTCTAAGCCAAAGAAGCCAAAGGAAGTAATGGAGACCACTAAATTCATAAACGTCATCTTTTTATTATTATCTTTTTTGCAATGGTTTAACAGACTTTAGCAAGAAGAGTGGCATCTAAAATTAGATAATTTGATGTAAATGATCCTTGAAAGAAAGTAACCCTTCACTTGGTCTCTAAAATTCACTGTGAATTTCTAAGAGTAATACGTATTTTAGTGCCAATATTACCTTGTTAGCCTTTCTAAATTTTACTATGTGCTATACATATATACTATGTATGTACTATATAGTATGCACTATAATACAATTTGAAAAGAAAACACATTGAGTCTACTATTGCTCATTTTAAATTTGAATTTCTCTTGTATTATTTTCCCAAAGTGATCAGAAGCATCAGGTTCATTCAAATCTTTTCAGTCTTGACTAAGTACATATCTACCAAATGTTATCCTATAATCAGAGACCCCAAAGAGATAGAATGTTTGTAGGCAAAAACAATTTTTAAGGTCGATCAGACCACAAATGATTCTTACTTAGTAAAAACAATAATTCCTACCATTGGCTGGCTGTGCAGCATCTAAGTTGATGCTTTGGTATTGGTAAATTATGTCTTTCATCCAAATTGAACTATATGCATTGGATACATTTTATCAAAAATCTGAAAAAATGCCACTGGTTTTTCTTTCAATAAATAGGCATGTGCCACTGAGCCCATTAAGTCTATATATTTCCCCAAACCTATATTAAATCCTATGGTATACATCAGAGCACAAGATGTTGTACAATGCTTCAAAGAGTGAATTTTTAGTGGAAAATACAGTCTACTTGGCCCAAGAGAGGTTGATTCTGATGATCTTTACCCTTCCTTTCAAGATGTCAATTCTAAGGTTCATCACCTATTGACCAACCACTCTAAGCAATGACTGAAAACTTACTCCTCATTCATGAATTTCCAACTACTCTGCATTCCAGCCATTACTCTTCATCTGAATTCCTCTGCTTCTTCATACAGAAGTTGGAGACCAGCCAATGTGAGCTCTCTTGTATACATTTCATTGTCTTACTTCTTGGCCATGGCTCGTAGGCCCAGCTGCTCCGCGGCATGTGGGATCTTCCCGGACCGGGGCATGAACCCACGTCCCCTGCATCGGCAGGCAGACTCTCAACCACTGCGCCACCAGGGAAGCCCTCATTATCTTACTTCTGATTAGCCACCATTACTTCCCTAAGCCCCTCACACACACAGTCTGCTCCGTCTCAGACTTTTACAGCGCCCTGTGCTTATTACCATACCCATTTTCTCACATTCTTTTTCTACCTAGAAGGCCATTTCCCATCCATGCTCCACCAACACTTCAGGTATAATTGAGGCTTAACCTTCTCCATTAAAAAAGTCAAATATTTTAAAAATTCCAAATCCGTTTCCCCCCTCTTTAAACTCCTATTAAAATTTAAGTCAACAGCACATTGTTTGGAATGTTGTTTCTTTAATTTTTTTCTAAAGCCTGTTGGCGATTTGCTTCTCCAGTCAGGTTGGCATTTGTCGTAAGGAGCAAGAGAATGAAAACATTGTTGGGGCTGCTTGAAAAGCTGCAAGGCTGACGTGGAGGTATCAGAGGTGAAGCTGTGCCTTGTGATACAAAGATCTAGGAAAGCTGGGTTGGATATGCTGGCACCTGTATGGTGGCTTGATATCCATTTTAAAGTTCATGGACTAGACTTATACAAAGACTCAATACTCTAAGCCCAACCTATAAATTTAGTATAAGTCCTGTCAGGAAAACAGAATCCTCGGCAGATAGTTCATTAGAAGGAATTTAATCTAGGAAAGAAGTTATATGATGATGGAAGAGCTGAAAACTAAACAGAGGATGATAAGGTAAATCAGGAATTAGCAACAGCAGAAAGATACTGCCATCTCTAGAATCCAAGGGAGAGGCAGTTGTTATCATGGGCCTGGGAGTCAGGCCACCCAACAGGAACCAAAATCACGGCAGAGGCTGCCCTGTGAGAGCTGGGACTATGGAGGAAATGCAGAAGCACACAGAGATGAGAGAAATAGCCTGGCTTATCTGCTCTCACAGCCAATCTCCTACCAGTGCCTCCCGTTTGCTAAACTTAGCAGAAGCCCCTTGGCAATAGAACCAGGGAAATACAGTTTGTAGGGTTAGGGACCAGTGATACAGAGCAGAGCAGGGGGAAGTGTGGGGAATAAATTTGAAACACAATGAACAAGTGATTTATATACTATCCATCTATCTGCTATAAATACATATACACACATACACGCACTAAAACTTTGAAATATAGTCAGGGTGTAGTCAGCAAAGGACTATAACATCTTGAATTGCAAAACTTAGGTGAATGTCACTATTTAATTAAATAACAAACTCTACAAAATACTTTTATGTGTGTATGCATAATTCTTTACAATCCAGAAAGATTTTTATAGCTATTTGCCTTGAGAAAATAAATCCCAAGTTTGAAGTATATAATGAAATTCTATCTCTAAACATTACTCAATTAGGAACTCGGGCGAGGGGGGAATAAAAGGTTGAGTTCCTATGCTTATTACATGCTACACTGCCTCTCCCCCAGTGGTCACCTCATCCATACTGATACTTAGCATTCTTCTAAGCTATCCCTTACTCTTGGTTCTGAATTATTTTCTGCTATTTTACTAACTCACTTCTTCAAGCAAATTCTGCTTCAAACACATTCTCCCCTCACTCTCCAAAGTAAAGGGAAAGGCAACTGAACTTCATTAAGTGAAATCATTGTGTGTACTTTACCTCTGGTTCAGTATTTGATTTTGTGCACCTTGGACTATAAGTGAAAGTGATTGTGTCATTTCTGACATATTCACAGTTTTCTGGCACAATCCAGAGACTAATAATAATGCTATTTAGAAAAATAGCAGTACTCCTGATAAAATTGTTCATAAAATGTATGAACCTTTATTGAACTGTATTTTTCAATATTTTCCTGCTATTATGTAGTGGAACAGAGAAACAACATTGAAAACATTCCCATTAGAGTCCCTGTTTCTTCTGGAAAGGTCTGTTCTAAAGGAAAAGTCACATTTCTATGTTTTTGCAGATCAGTCTTTCCTTCTCATTCAAGTGTTGCCTACTACACAGCTCATCCCAGAGTGCTGCCAAGGTTTGTGTCATTACACTGCAGTAGATGCCAATAAAATAGCACTTGAGACAAATGAAAACAGCAATACCTGTTATTATCAAATACACTTCTCAGTTATCATTGCAGAATGAAATACTAAAAAAAGCTAGATGACGCACGACTGTTGGTTAGGAATGGCAATATAAGTACAAATAAGAGGCATCAGAAGAGAATTAAAGGTGATAAGTCTGACCTCTTTAGTAAAATTTCTGGTCACAGGAACAAATATGCAGCACGTTAACTAAGAATAAGATGCTGAGCTATAGGCAAAGGGTACAGCACCTAAAATTTCTCCAGCTTCAGATTTATTCTTTGAAAACAACTTCAGGGACGATTCTACATAAAATGAAATATTTTTATATATACATATGCTCAGTGATTGTTAAAACAGGAACACGGTCTATAGTATGAATTTCATTAACTAAATCCAAGAAATTATTTTAATGCCTATTTAATTATATTTAATGTTAAGAAAAGACCCTCTAATACATCTAAACTAAAGCTGTTTTTCAAATACTTCAGTATTCAAAGATGAACACAGCATACAGAGCTATTATGAGCCAGGCATATTTCTATCTGTTTATATATACCAATGACTTCTATTTTCAAAACAACTGTGATTTTTTTCATCCCCATTTTAAAGATGAGGAAACTGAAGCACAAAGATATTAAGGAACTTGTCCAAAACTACACTGCTGGTAGTGGTGAAATAGATTCAATCATAGACAGACCAATTTCAGAGTTTCTACTCTTAAACACCACTACCTTGGGTTAGATATTTGTAAGGTCCAGCTGTTCTGTTCTAGGGCGCATGGTCAAATAGTTTGGGGACCCAGGGAGAAATATGTAAGTTGTAGCTTGGCGAAGTAAGAAGTAAATACAATGAAAAAAAGTCTTAAGAAGACAATGATACACATTTATTTAAGGTCCGCTACATGCAAAAACCTTAGCTGAAAGCTGGATGTAAAAAAGATGAATGAATTTTTCCTTAAATTTACAATCTCCTTTTCAATGACTTTATAAGCCAGTGGAGGAACTTATATTTTGTGGGGACAATTAGCTCACTGTCAAATGTGTACTACTAAACTCCCATGAAGGGTGCAGCATGAAATTAAAGAGAAGAGAATGCCATGAAATCAAGATTCTTACAATCTCAAAACCACATACACCAAAAATACCTAATTAATTCTGGATACTTAAGAATTATTTAATTTATTTCTTAATAGACAATTACATCTTCTAATATCTTTTCTTATAACACAGTGGGTTCCCCAAAATGACCTTTCCTCTCCTGGGTCTTGCTCATGGGGTTTTCTATCTAGTGTGATTCTAAACTACCTTCATCAAATTTCTATCCATTTTCCAACCCTGCCTCAAAAGTAATCCTTTCATAAAGTTTTCTCTTAATTCCCAATCCAAAATATTATTTTTTCTTGCATTTATAACACTAATTTTGGGTTTATATATATATATATATATTATGTATTCTACATTATATTATTTTTATATCTGACTTTGCTTATCTTCACCACTCTATTAAGGGCTACATGGGAACCTCTTTATTTTGTTCATCTATCTATTCTCAACAGTATTTAACATAGTTCCCAATAATAAAGAGATGTTTATTAAATGATTATTGACTTGGACCTTCCTGATAAAAAGAGGGTCTACAGCTAAGTTTATTTTTAATGTGTAATTTAACCAGTCTATATGAAGAGGAATAAAAACTATATTTGTTTAGTAACTTGAAATAATGTTAACCACTGACAATTTTAGCTATTTTATTTCATATGTGTATATCTGTTATAATATATATAGTGATATATTCCATTCTTATCCCAAGGTAGCTTATGTTTAGGAATTACCTAACTTCTATGATTTTAGATTTGCCACTCAAGACTGCATTATTATGGAGTCTTGCATTTGTTTATACAATTAGATGCAAAAATATGCTAATGTATAAGACTGAGATGACAATTACACAGGAGTCAGAAAACTCTGTTAAAGTTCCCAAAGCAACTATAATTTATTTTTGAAAATATGTATTTTAAAAATGTGTTCTCCTGTGGTGTTAAAAACCTAGCACAAAGGAAACTTGAGGTAGTATCTGAGAAGGAGGGAATAAAGTGAAAAACCTACACATGGAGAAATTTCACTATCTTAAACAGTTAAAAACTTTTTAAAAGAGCAAACAAACTATGTAGTTGATGAAATGCCCTTTGAATATAAAATAATCTTAAAGTTCCAATAATGCAAGGTGTTAATAACTGAAGAAAGCATTTCTAAGATATATAATTTGGGTCTTTCCTGAGACCCTCTAGCTATAGAGTTGCTATAGCAGTGCTACTAAAGAAAATTAATGTTTGTAATTAGACCAAAGCTTTAATACCATAAATCCCACTACAGCTACTTATTTTCAAACTGTTAAGGATCTGTGGCTATTTTCGAGACAGAAATTGTTCAGTTAACTCCATTTAAGATTCCGATTTGATTGGATCCTGTCTCAATACACACACACACACACACACACACACACACACACACACACACACACTCTCTCTCTCTCTCTCTCTCTCTCTCTCTCTCTCTCTCTCTCTCTCTCTCTCTCTCTCTTTCTCCCCTAACAAAATGTGTTTGGGGGTTCTGTACTTAGAAAAACTGCTGTGAATATTTTAGTTTGTTTAGGATATGACACATTAGAGCAAATAACAGGGCATTAACACTCTCCAGTGGTTAAAAAAAAAAAAAAATCCATACAAATTATAAATCTCCATCCTTCACACTGTGATTTTTATGATATTTTAATAATAGCCACAGTTTTATTCCTTGATAGTTATTCAAGTAAATACGTTTTCTTTCTTCCTTTCTTCCCTCCCTTCCTTCTTTCCTCCCCTCTCTATCCTTTTATTCTTTTTTTCTTTATCTACCTACCTACCTATATATCCTTAAATCTTATATTTATGAAAGCATAGTGAAATAATCAACAGGAGACCCTCAGAAAGGATAATTTAACTTAAGATTTACAAAGAAAAGAAAAAGGATTTCTAAAATGCGTTACCTATATTTATGCCAGATCATAATCATATAAGAATTTCTGATGAGTCAGCACGCATCTAAGACAGTATACTGATGAATGAAAATCACAATGATACCATAGCTGTATAACTTTGGTATAGAGAAATGAACTCTGTTGCTCTTCTGAAAAATTTGCATAACATCATTTTGCATGACCAAGTGTTAGGAGGAGTCTCATTTAGTTTTTGAGAACTCATCAAGATCTGTCAGACAACACCCAGCGAGAAACTCACAAGAAACTGAGCAGTAAACAGAAATATATAAACCAACATTGTAATCCTTGTATAACGGTCTCCAAATGATCATTTGGCTTACATAAGGATTAAACCATCAGATTCTTAAATAAATGAAAACTCTGAACTCTGTGAAATTAGGTCTCTAGCCAAATAAAAATACGCAAAGAGAAGTTGTTACCTGAAGATGAAAAGTCGAGAAGCCATAATACAGTAGTTATGACTATTGCCCCATACACATGACTTTTTCTGGAACAATAGAGTTTTAGAAGCAGGAAAGGCAACTTACCTAAGGAGAGAAGGAGAAAAAAAAAAAAAAGTTACTATCAGAGAACTTTAAAAACATCTTAAGCATAGCATATATGTTGATAGGCAGAGCAGGGTCTGAACACATAGATAAATTACTAAATCCACTATGTATTCCCACTATAACTTTCTATTTTCCAAACCCCTTTAAATGTTCCTTGTTTCCCCATTCCTGGCCTGCTTTCTCCTATCTACCCTCATTTCACACCAGTATTTGCAGTTATCTCCTTCTCAGGATGGTTGAACTCCACTATCACTGAAATGTTCCTCAAAATGGGTAATTTAATTTCAAAAATAAAGAATCAGGAAATTTAGACTAGATTCCAGACTTTACTTCTTACTAGAGTACCACCTTTATCAAGACAAACCATCTGTGAACTGAAGGTGATTAAATAATTGAATTTATGTCAGCTTCAGAATTCTAAGCTGTTGAGGGAAGGCAACCAGAGTGGCCAAAATAAATAATTTCTAAATAAAGTATCAGATTTAATAGCTCTCAGTTGGGATAAAATTTGGCAGGCTAGGTTCTTCCCATATCAATTGCCTTATTTTAGTCACTAAGATTAGCTATACTGTGCATAGGCAAGGCTGATTTGACAGCCAAGGCTCTGGGCTTATAGAAGGCTATGAATTGGAATTTATACAACTGCAATATCATTTGTGAAAGAAAGAAGAGTGGAACTGGAGGTAAAATGTGGGATTGTGGGAATGAACTGAGATGACTTGGTAAAATGGATCTAGTTGCCCCAAGATGACTTTCAAACTTCTAAGTTCAAAGGCCAATATTGCTCAGTGCCCTTGTCACGTGGAATACCTATCAGCACATATAGGAAATGTGTGTGTCCATAAGGATACATAAGCAGACAAACTAGAATATTGTTGGGAGCCAGGAAAGGGCTGGCTCTCTCAGGAAGGAAGGTGCCGTAGTGTTTGCAAAGCACCTAGTGCAACCTCCATTTCCTTGGGAACCAGCTTGGAAAATTCTCTAGTTGCACCACCTTAATGTTTCTCCTGATGGAAGCTGAAGTGTTCATTTTACGCATTGACTAATTTATGAGTTCAGTGAGAAATTCTTTGTAAAATAAATTCTAGAAAAGAGAGAGAACCTGGAAATGAATTCCCTCTGCACAACATGTGTGTATGGTCCCATTAGCAGTTGCACAGTGGGCAATCGATTAGGGAGGGAAAAATGGCTTTTTTTATGGTAATGGATTTTGAGCCTCCTGGTGATAATTTATTTACTAGAAATTTTGCAGAGTTGGCTAGCATGCTGATGAAAACCCTCTGAACATGTTCATTTAAAAAGAGGAAAAAAGTGGCTTGGCTTCTTTTTGAGAAATATTGTTATTAAATCATTGGAAACATATTGATAAAACATGCCTAAAAGCTACAGTCCTGTAATTTATAATACAAATTACATTGCTATTGACAAATGGCAATTTAATCCTGCAAATTAACTTTAACAATTTGAATTTCTCTGTTACATTTTTTTTTAAAGAAAAACTTTGAAAGACATTCAGTAACGCTGTGCTAGGCTGGTCAACAGTGCTGAGTTTCTTTAAAAGCAATCCCATCTCCCTCGTATTTCTTTTTGTAGAGTCATCCTATCCATCTACAGACCAAAGTATAAAACCAGGATGTTTTCACCCTGACTTTCAATTCCTAGAGAATCCTGAGATAAAAGGTACTCCCTTACCTCAAATTTCCTTAATATAGAATGGCAGAATGGCAGTTTGGCTTGATTCAAAGAATGTGAACTTGAGAATCAGAATGACCAATGTTTCTATTTCACTTCCATCACTTAACTGGCTCTGTGAGATGGGGTAAATGCAGTTTTTTCACTGAACCTCCATTCCTTCCCTATTTTGGAAAAGGTGTAGAAAAAATGAAGCAACATGCATGTACCACGTGCCTACGCTTATACTTGATATCCATTAGCCCATGTCCTACAACCCCCCTTCAAACAATGAGACCTTCCAGGGGCTAGCATCTTCCTCCATTTTTAGTCGGGGGAAAACCTCTCTTTTCCACTCTACCCAGAATGTGGGAGTGAGGTGCTCATTAGCAGGGACAATTCAGTACTCATTGATTCATACACATACGCATAATCTACTACTTGACTTAGGAAGCACAGGAATACTGGGAAGTAGGAAGAAAAAGCTAGGGATAGTTATTCATATTGGTTGGCCTTGCTAATACCTAGCTATGAAACTGTTATAGCAATAGTGCTAAGGAGGGGAAAGAGATAATAAAGGCTTTTGACTTTGGAGATACAGGTATTTTATGCAAATGAATATATGAGCCAATCAAAAAGAAATTATATAAAATATATCAGAAAGATAAAACAAGAATGAATATATATACGCCTAACCATACAGTCCTAAAATATATAAACCAACAACTGACTGAAGAGAATTATATAAATCAAATATTTAGATTTAAACTACACTTCCCAGAACCAACCGAAAAAGCAGACAAAAGAAAAAAATGAGGATATGGAATATATTAAGAACATGATTTGAATAGTTTGATTTAAATAGACAAATATAGAACTTCACCTCCTATAACCGACAGATACATATTCTTTTCAAGTACATATAGAATATTCATAAAAACTGACTATATACTAATAAAAGAAAGCATAAATGGATTCCAAAGATTTATCATTAAGGCAATATTCTCTGACAAAATACAATAAAATCAGAAATTATTCTTAAAAGGTAGAGCTAAGATGCCACAGTTTGTCTGGTAATGACAAAAAAGTCACTGATATTTCTAAACAAGTCTTTGGCTGAAGATTAAAAAAAAGAGGAAAAGAAAAATATTTTGAGTTTTCACCAATTACAGTTTTTCTTTTTTAAACTACTCAGCCATAAAGAAGAATGAAATTTTGTCATTTGCGGCAACATAGATGGACTTGGAGGGCATTATGCTAAGTGAAATAACTCAGACAGAGAAATACAAATACTGTCTGATATCAATTATATGTGGAATCTAAAAAATACAACAAACTAGTGAATATAACAAAAAAGAAGATGACTCACAGACATATAGAGAACTAGTGGTTACCAGTGGGGGGGGGGAGGGGGGCAACAAAGGAGTGGGGGAGTGGGAGGTACAAACTCCTGGATATAAGATGTACTGTACAACACGGGGAATAGAGCCAATATTTTGTAATAACTGTAAATGGAAAGTAACCTTTAAAATTGTATAAAAAATAAAAAATAAGATAGAAGAAAAATAAAATCTTAAGACAAATTAAAAAATACTTAAGTGGCTTTTTCATGTACATTCAAAATCATTGGGCACAGATAACTTGTAACAGAGAAATTTGTAGCTTTAAGTGCTTTATCTGAAAACAAAAAATATTGAAAAACAAATGAGCTAAACATTTAAAGTCAAGAATTTAGTAAATACAAAAATAAAGAAAATATTAGAACAGAAATTATTGAAGTGAAAAGAGGTAATTAATAAAACCAAAAACCCGGTTTTCTGAGAAAAATAATAAAATACAGAGACTTTTCACAATAAGTGAGAGAGAGAAACAGACAGAGAGAATATGCCACTGATGGAAAGTGAGAAAAAGACAAAACAGAGAATGAGAAAAATAATAAAATGTTTATAAAGGACTATTATATAAGAAATTTCCAAATCTAAACAAAAAGTATATCAGAAAAGTAAGAAATTTATAAATCAAGGCAAGAATAGAAAATTTAATAGATAAATAATTACATAACATGGTAATCAAAGATTTTCTTCCCAAAAAAACCCCCAAAAAAACAAAAAACAAAAAAACAAAAAAAACCTAGGCCCAGGTGATTTTATAGATAAATCTTCCTAAAATTTCAAGAGATAATTCTTAAATTAAAAAAATTATTTTACAAAATAGGAAAATGGTAACTTGGTTTATTCAAATTCAAAGAATTAAATAAGAACAGTACAACAAATGGAAATTATAGGCCCATTAAAATTTTGAACATACATAAGAAAATTCTACTTAGCTAATCAAATCCATGAGTATATTAAAAATATTTATTAAAAATATTTATTCTATAAATTAAATAAAATCCCAACAAGAAAATTATAATGATATTTTGCAGAACCTAGCAAACCACACACACACACACACCACGCAAAGGGTAAAAAATAAAGTAAATAAGGTCAATTTTTGATAATGAAGAGCAAAGAGGGACATTCTCCTATCATATAATGAAAAGCACCGAAAAGGCAGTATTGTACTGATGAAGAAACAGAGATACACCTCTGCAACAGAAAAGAAAGTTCTTAAGTATATGAATTGTGAAGTATTATATAGGTGGTTCTACATATCAGTGGGAAAAGGACTAATTTTTAGTAGATGAGTGTTAAGTAAACTAGTCCACAAATATGGAGAAAAATAAACCTAGATTTCTCTCCCATATCATGTTGAAAAATTGACTCAAAATGTGTTAAAATCCTAAAAATAAGAGGTAAACATATAAAGCTAAATGGAGGGGAATATGTCTTAAGGATGGAGAAAGGCTTTCTAAATAAGATCACCAAAGAAAAACAATTAGATAAAAAAATGAATGGTTTTGAGTACAACAAAAAAATTTTTGAAACTTTCATTTAATGAAGAGTGCCATTGGTATAGTTAACAAGTGAAAGATTGGGAGATCATTTTTCTATATAAAATGACACATGATTAATATTCTGCTTAAGCAAGGAACTCTTTAAAATCAACAAGAAGAAAGACAGGGAGCCCATAAGAAAAATGGATGAGGGATGAACCCTAAATGGTTAAAAAACAGTATGAAAACACATGCAAACTCTTCCAAAATGAGAAAAATGTGGAAAATGGAAATTGGCAAAATTTAAATCTGAATGATTCCAAGTGTGGAGTGAGCAGGAAGTGGGAAATAGGGAATCCCAAGCATTGCTGGTAGGAGTGTAAACTAGTATAATGTAATGGAGAGCAACTTGGCAGTACTTAGAGCAATTAATTAAACATATAGCCTCTGACACAGCAACTCCTGGACATATATCTGGAGAAACTTTTTCACAGATCTAGGAAGAGATCTGAACAAGAATGTCTGTATCACTATTGTTTATGTCAGTGCAAAAACTGAAGCCAATCCAAACATTCATAAAAGCGAGAACAGATAAGAAAAATGCATTGGAGTCATCCAACAGAATACAATGCAGTTATGAGAAGAAACAAATTAAATGTAAATACAATGGAATGAGTAGATCCTAAAAATTATACTCAGAGGGAAATAAGAAACAGACTTTTTAGCACATCATTTATGTAAAATGACCCAAAAAACCAGCATTATTTATTGAACAAAGACAGACACATATTTAAGAATACATATCTAGCATATTAGCACAGCTGATTATGTCTGGGTAGGAATAAGGGAAATGAGTAATGGGAAAAAAATAAATCAGAGAGTAGCCATGCACAGATCAAGGTTGAAAGTGGACCACAATATGAGATATGTGACTAACTCAATATTCTGCTCCTGTTGTTAAGGAAGTGTTAAGAAAAACCAAAGTGGAAGCCACAGTTTGAACATACCCCTGGATCAAACACTCAAGTAACCAAAACGTAAAACTGCCCTATTTCCCTGAAATGCTTTCTGCATGTCAGCATGACCTTACGGTTCTTAGATAATCAGCTACAAGCAAGTAAGCTTACTCAGAGAAAAGGAATGTAAGTTTCTAGTAACCAACCGTTAAAACACACACACACAACAACAACAAATGTACTTTCTCATTCATGCTTTATGAACTGAGCGATAGCTACTGAGAGCCAAGCTTCTCAACCACTTTTGGTTGGAAGTCTCCCTGGTTTTGAATAGTTTCCTTCTTGCTCAATGAACACCTCATATCAAGGAAAGCTCTCTGAATTTTGACAGAAGAAAGGAAATGATAGGAGGAAGAGAGGAGAGGAGGAAGGGAGGGTGGAAGAAGGAAAGAAACTGAATATTTGGCAGTTATATAAAAAGAGCTCAAATATGATTAGACAAGTGTAAGTATTTTATATATAACATGCTAGTTAAAAATAAGGCCCAAGCTTGGCTCAAGAAGCTCAAGATTTCTACTTAGTGTTACTATGGTCAGATGAGAGGGTCCTTGAGTTTTTGGAATCCAGATGGCCCATCTCTGAGTCCCAGAGGCTCAATGCATGATCTAGATTATACTCAATAATTCCATGTGTTTAGGCCCCAGAGTCCTTCTCAGGTTTGGTGAGGAGTCAGTCACAGTCAGGTCTCTTCACTGCTCCACGGCCAGCAGGTATTGAGAAAAATCCTGAAAATACTAGGTACAAAGAGCCCTCTAAGGTAATTTATTTCAATGATCCTCAATCCTGGCTCTGCCTCAGTGTTTAAACTGCACATGTCAAAACCCTCCCTCAGCTGTACGGAGAGAATCTCCAGTGATGCAGACTGTGAACCTGTCTTTTGGTGAGCTCTATGGGTGATTGCAATGTTGCCAGACTGGCATAAGTAGGAGGGGCCATTGGAAACCACTCTTCCTTTTTTATTTATTTATTTATTTTTGCGGTACGCGGGCCTCTCACTGTTGTGGCCTCTCCCATTGCGGAGCACAGGCTCTGGACGTGCAGGCTCAGCGGCTATGGCTCACGGGCCCAGCTGCTCCGCGGCACGAACCCATGTCTCCTGCATCGGCAGGCGGACTCTCAACCACTGCGCCACCAAGGAAGCCCCACTCTTCCCTTTTAACTCGCATTCACTGCCAAGAATCCTCCCAATAGGTGTCCAGCTCCTTCTAGATATATTAAAACAAAATGGAAGAATAAGATGTCCGTAATTTGACAGGAGGGTACAATCTTATATTCTCCTTGCTAAATAAGCTTTCTCTAAGCCCTTCCATGATTAGGTTGCCAGTAACTGAACTTTACTAACTACTGCCGAGGTTTTCTGAGGCAGGAGAGAGAATTTCACCAGATCATTGTTAAACTCCAACTAATGTTGTGTTAATTACAAGTATAACAAATAACCTTTAGGAAGAGGAGTAAATAGTCCTTTGGGAGTTATCTGAATATGAATAAATGCTAGTAGGTTTGCCCCTTCTTGTCCTTAGCATGCTACTGACATTTTGTCTATTATGGATATTGGCTCCTTTAAAAGACATCAATAATAGACTTTGAATATTTAAAATGGACATGAAAAATGAAACTATTTTGAGAGATTTACTCAAATTGTATGCAAATGTAATGCATGTTTAATGCCAATATATATGTGGTTCTCTTAACTATTTCCTATGCTTCACTGTACCTCTCAGTAAAATGCTAATGGCTCATCTGTGCTTCTTTATTCTATTCAGCAATTAATGTTAATACAACTTGTGTAGGTACCACACAATGGCTAGAATAAAACAAATGAAAGAAAAGGTCCCTGACCTTGAGAATATTACATTCTGGTTGGGGAGAGAATCGATGCCCCGAAATCACCCAAACAGACTCACGTTTGTGAATTACCTAGCTTGCTTAATAGCACCACTCACAGACCTCTGAGGACCAAGAGGAAACCCTGGGAATTATCCCAGACTCCTTTATCACCTCATGCTCATGTTCAATAAGTCACCAAACACCAGTTATCTTTCAAATCCATTTCCTTCTCCCTATCCCAAGACTTCTTTCTTAGTTCAGCTCAGTAAGAAATGATGGGATAACTTATAGAGCATCTCACTGGTTTCTCTGCCCTTACCCTTAATCCATGCTATATTTTGCTTTCACAATGATTTTTCCAAAACTCATGGCTGACCAACCCATGCTTAAAATTCTTCAGTGACTTCCTAAATAATATCCTAAATGCTTTACATAACATTTAAACCTTTCACAATTTTCCCCTAATTGGCTCTTCACTTTTTTAACTTGCATCCTATTGTCAAGTCATAAGCAAAGACCTGCAATCCCACAATTTGTTGATTTACACCAACGATCAAGCTTCTACTAATGACAATACTTCCACTTGTAACAACTTCCCCTTTAATCCTCTTTCTCTTATGTGCTTGGTGAACTCCCATTCATTCACCTGGAGTAAGCTCAAATGATCGCTCTTCCCCGATACTGAGTCATATCACTCCTGCACTTTGAGATTAGGTGCTGCTTCTATACATTTCCAAAGAATTCTGTGAATATCTTGTATCATTTTTCTTTTGTTCCAGTGGAGATAAAAAGGAAATCATATGTAACTCTAATAATGTGTACCTTCCTTTATGTATGTCCCTTCCCTTAGTAACAAGCCCCATCCAACTTCCACACCACCCAGAATAATATGGGGAACTACTTTAAGCCACACACACATGTACACAAATACCTCAGAGGAACAAGGTAATGCCCCCACTATTCTGTAACTTCAGTTGCTTAGGACTATAGGGCAAGAGAGAACATAGTTTGCAGTTCATTTCGAAGTTCATTTCAATTCCCAATTGATGGAGCACAACTTACACTATCACCACCGTCACCACCATATCACCATTGCTGCCACTGTGACCACTAAAATCATCCCTGGGGAACTTTACCACAGAGAGCCAGTGTTACCAATGGAATTGTTTTCTATCCTTTGGGTGAATTGGGGCTGAGGTAGGGCATGGTGGGAATATTTACTTCCTGTGCCCCCCATTAGACTATATAGTTCTTCAGAGCATAAGCTAAGCTCTGTTTCTCCTTTTTCTTTTGTTTTTCTTTCTTTCTGTTTTCCCAGAATCTAGCAGAAAGTCTGGTACATGCTAAGCATTCACTGAATAATTGATAGATGGATGGATGAACAAATAAAAGAATGAATAAACAAATAAATGTGAATAAAGTATAAAGAAACTAGAGAATAGTTCCAAAGCTCCAGGTATAAGGGAGTTTTTTCCTAGGTTGATGGGGTCAGACTGCTGAAACAACTCATTACAAGGGAAGGATCACTGTGGCATAAGAAAATTAAGGAAAGACAGGTGAGATTTGAGCTGGATCTTACTTCCCACCCCCCCAAAAAAAAGAAAAGAAAAAAAGAAATTGAATAGGTAGAGAAAATTTTAAAAAGCACTTCCAGCTAAATATATAGACGGATATAGTGTTGTGAAAGGCAAAGGCCATACTGACTGTCACAGAGACTGTACAGGATCAAAAGAAACTATGAAGGAGTATCTTCACTGCTGGGTTGAGGAATTTACATTAATCTGGAATAGGTAACCCATGTAGGAAACTGGTGTAATGATGGCAGTGTTTGAAGAATTGATATATAAATTTCATATTTCATTTCTGAAATCAAGGGAAGAGCACTACATTGAGTCCCTTATATAAGCAGAGAGTTATACCCTCAGTTCATCATAATTAATATATCATCAGATATCTCGAAGGTTCTGAGAAGCACTTTTTGAGTTCTGTATACTAGGATCCCTTTACTAGTAACTGAAATGGGGACATTTTGAGTACATTATGATTATTGTTTAACAGACAACAAAAGTAACTCTGTACAAAAGGGAAGAGTAGAAATTGAAGGTTTTCTAATTGAATCTGTAAGAAAATATAGAAAAGTGAAATATAATTTCTCAAAGGGAAGTGGTAGGAAACAAACAGTTCAAAGCCAAATATCATGGACTCTTACATGGCTATAAATGATTATCTTGATTTTACATTTTATTTGAAGGAAAAATAACTTGAATTACCCCCTAATCCTGTATCTTAGACCTAGTTCAGAATTAATTCATGAAACATTCATTGTTAATTTCATTGCATTTACATCTCATAGGAAAAGTGGTTTTTTAAAGTGATGGTCTACTAAAATACCAATACCAGGCAGAACGTGGACAGAAACACAATTGAGAATAGGGATTAGGCTTTATTTTTCTTGGTATCATTAGTTCCTGGCACTTACCCAGCAAAGAATGAATGTTTGCTGAATGAATAAATGAATAAACCAGTAGTAAGAGGACAACTGGGATTTGAACAGACTATAAGGGAAACTTAAAGCTTAATGTTGACTGACCTATTAACCATAAACTCAGTATAAAAAAATCTGGAATAAACCTGTCTATGAAATGGGAAGAGTCTCTTTATATGCAATTATCTACACTTACAAAGAATAAGTTAAAGAGTCCAGAAGGAACACATATAAGGAAAACAAATTCCTTCTTCAGTTCAAACGTTGATAATTTTCAAGACCACTATAACTCAAATAAGACAAGTTACGTTTGGGATTTTCCTACTTTATACATCACAGAAAGACCTGCTAACTGCCCATGACAAACACCCACTGTATATCCATTTCCATCTTGCAATTTAGACCAAGTCTTTGTAGAAAATGAAAGCAACATAAAATATGCAGAGAACATCCGTATCCCTTCAGGCTCAGGATGAGCTGAGCATCTCTGAAAATATTATGCAAATACAAAAATGTTTTCTGTGGAATAGGACACTTAGCTGGGGCTTTCAGCACCTTCAGATCTTGGAGAAAGTCAAAAGGGTAAGTAATGGAATCAGATTTATTTTCACTAGGTGCCAAGTGAGGGTTCAGCTAATTCTACCAAAGATACTCTCTCCTGTCCCTCCCCACTGGCTGCTCATATTTTCAACTTTAGTAACACAGTAATAGTACTAGGAATGTTCACGTCATTCTGGATATTATATTAGGCCCTCCACTGAAGAGAACAGTGGGTTGGGATATAGCCAAGTCATCAATCTCAGTTGTTTCCACAATCACTCCTGGTCACTACAGCCCAATTAATCATTTTATGATATGTATTGATTGGTAAGATTAGATAGACATCATTTATTTTTTAAAAGCAGGCAGGGCCACAGGCTTCCTTTTGGTCTAGGCAAACAATGAATATGACAGTCTCTTCAGAGGAGATGATTTTTGGATTTATTTCACCAGACTGTCTGTCATTTGGGCTCACTAAGGTGTATAGATACTTCATTTTGCCAGAGAACCATGACCTTGCAGGGCATACTTAAATCTCTTATAAAGCCAGAGTAAAATGTTTCCCATCTTAATATACTGCAGCCTTTATGGTACAGGAAAACAGCACCAATATTTCTGTCTCCATTGGCGAGAAGGAACTAGTGATTTGGGTTTCCTATATTTCTTATTAATCAAGAGCTGAGGGAAAAATCACAACCCTGAGTCCCCCAAAGTTAGCAGAGAGTCTAATGCACCCTCCATGGTGTCTACTGTGTCCCCACTTCTGCTGGCCATTTTGGACATTTATAAGAACTAACTAGTAGATTTATGAACTGGAGCATCACTGTAAAAATTCTGGAACCCCAAACTGAAGAGTTACAGATTAGTTTTTATCATGCCAGGAAGAACTGTTTTACGACAGTAGTGGCAGATGCCTTTATTTGTCCCTTTGGTGCAACTGTCCTTAAATCAGAGCTAATATCAGTCCCCAAATTACCTCTATTAGGAGTACCTTTGTTTATAAGATCCAGGAGAATATCATCTAACTGCAAAAAATGTCACCTGACCCTACTAGAATGTAACAGCTTTCCTTATACACTTTCCGTGTACAGTTAAAGTACACAAATGCTCTTCAAGAAAGAGAAATAATAAGCAAATATTTTTCTTTATATAAAATTCCTTCTAGGGAGACAAATTTATTACAGATTACAATTATTTTATCATGCTCTTTTAGGTTTGGGGTTTTTTGTTTTTGTTGTTGTTGTTGTTATTCTAGAAAATGATTTACTCTAAATTGCATCTAGTAAAGACTACTTAATACAATTAATCATTTGTCGCCAAGAATTATTTACTTAAATCTAGAATTTGCTGAAAAGCATCACATTTTTTCCTTGTGCCACTAGAGGTAATTGCGTAATTAGTAACCGGTTTACAGAAGCATGTTTTTCACATACTGCTGATAACCCAGGTCTAGATTGCCCTTTCCATCCAGGATCCAAAGGCACTTTATAAATCATTGTATTTAAGTCTCTACTCACACCTGCTAATGCCCACACATAAACTGCAAATGGGGTGTATTTAAAGAGGCCATTTAATACTAGGATAACTACTGCAAAGAATTCGCCACTGGAGTGAAATGCAGCAAAGTTTTAACAGATGCTCAGGAATAATAGATACCAGTAGAGGTAAAGAAATGAAGAATGCCATCTCCAATTAAAACTACAGGAAAGATTTAGCAGGGAAGAATGTAATTACTCATTTGGACTTTGGCCAGGATACCAGAGCTACTAATACCCTTCACACTGGGGAAACTTTTTCAAAAGCCTTGAAAACTCATCCATATAACAACTGCACTTTAATATCTCAGCTAAAACAGAGTTTTCAGAGAATAAAAGGTAAAGAAATGGTCCCCACGACCACATGAATTTCATTATGGTGTAATCCATACCCCAATCTAACATACACACGTGTTTCCAGAGGTTAAGAATGGGAGAGGTCAGAAAGACTAGACTATGGGCAGTGAATTAAAGGATGGAATAAAAAAAGGTGCCCAGAATTAGTGGGCTGACACACAGGATAGAGGCTGCAGGAAAAAGGCTGAAATTGAATTTAAATAATCAAATATCCTTTTGTTTTCTAGTCCTGTACTTCATTCCCACTTCAAGCACTATTATAAAGACGACCTGCTAATAAATGAACGATAAAAGTAATAATGGCATACCTGAAAGGACCTTAGGAATTATTCCTGGTTTGCTGAAGGAAAGACTGAGGCCCAGATAATGGAGGCAGGTGCCCAAGGTCACATAGCTGAAGATAATTCCATGATACACTCAGACATTTGTGTTTGGAAAATTACATGATTACAACCAAGGTCCGCGCACACTTCAGATAATTCTAACCTTTGTCAAATGTCCGCAATTGTTTAGCTCTGCAGGGCAGAAGCCAGGCAGACTTGTGTGCGTGTGTTTATACAGCTCAATAGTAATCACCTTTCCACCTTATTATTTATAGGATCAAAAACTACTCTCCATACCCTTGACTAGCAGATGGTGGGGAGAACATGAAAACGCAAAGTGACAAGAGGAATAAATTGGAAAGGAACATTCATAATAACTATGATTAGAAGAACTGAGCACAGTCCACAGGAAAATACACGCCTGCCAAATCCAATTCCACTTTCACTTCCACCTCCCGAACGATAACACCCACGGTCCTTAAACAGACTTGGAATTAAAATGGATTGTTTGCAGCTGCTCACATGCAGGCTTATTCTGTTGGCCCCGCCCAGTGTTTACACGTGGCTTCTCTTCCCAGCCTCAGTTCATGCCAGGGAAGGCCATTTGAGAAACAACAGGACTGCAAGCTGAACAGAATGCATTTTATAAGTCAGCTGGATCTCATCCATGGGCTGAGAGTTCGTAGCGTTAAGCCATGAGCCCCGTTGCCTGGTTTTAAAAGGAACTTGCTCTCTTTGGTTTTCCCCCTAACAGAGGTAGCTGCAGGATTCAGGCCTTTTTGTTTCTTCGATTTAATTTCTGTCAAGTTCCTCTTTCCCTCTGCCCATCTTCTGTAAATTCTGTGATGGTTGAGTAGCATTTTAAAGGTGAATGGGGATAAAGGACCACATTATATCTGATCGTAATAGCTAGTAGTAATTTTCAAAACGCTGTTTTTAAGCAAGTGGGTATGAAATTGTTCTTGCATTTGGCCAAGTGCGGCCAGTGGGAGAGTCAATGAGATAAGATTGGAATACGACAAGCTCGTGGGCACGGAGGTGCCTCAGCTGATGCTGATCTAAACAGGGGGGAAGCCAGGGTCTGAATAGGGAGGAGGCTCTGTTTTGTCTAAGAATGAGAGGCCCCTCAGCCTAGTGGGTCCTTCAGGTAGCACGGTTCCACCAGGAGCTGAGAGCATAATTAATATATCTCTGGTTGAAAGTTAAAAATCATTTGGCCTCCAGCTAGACAAAAAAGCCATTAAGTAAAATTTAAGACCTGTCTTACAGGTGTTCACTGTGGGAAGAGATGTGGACAAGACTACTAATATGGTTGCTACTGACCTGCACTTGCCCAGCTTTAAGACCAAAGAAAGAGTCAGCGACAGAGACATCAATGGTTTAATGGATGGCGGAGCTTACCTGTCTGTAGCAAGGTTCTGGAGCAATACCCCACCGTGTGCAGGAGATGGTGGGCTGAAGATGGCGACCGGCTTTCCTCCGAGGGAAGGGGAGATTGCCAATTATGGGGGAATTGACCTCTGGTTGGTTCATCGGTTACCAGGGAAACCAGCAGAGGGTCACGCCCCTCACAGCCCCTTTGGTAAGAACAATCACCAGCTGGGGCCTGGAGCAAGTACCTAGAATTTCAGTCAGTGAGTAGGCCGCAGGTGAAGCAGGCGCCGTTTGGGCAGGGGAAGTACAGAGGGCAAGAGAACAGCCACCTTGAGTGGACTGACCATAGGGTTGCAAATACAGGGAACATTATAACTTTTCTGCTTATAAAATTTTATTCTAGGACGGGCCGAACATTTCCTTAAATTTGCTCAATAAAATAAGAGAAAAACTGCCAAGTCTTTCTTCTAGCTCTGCAGCTAATGGCCATATATTTGAATGCTAATGAAGTCCTTTTTATTCGATAAGCCTCGGTACTTTCAAGAATGGCAATCATTTCATTTGGGTATCAACTACAGAAGTACTTGGTAAAAGCTGGATGGTGTGATCAGGCTCTACTCTAAACTCACGGGGTTTTTTTGGGTTTTTTTCTGGGTTTTAAGTCATTTTCCAACAAGATCTGAGCTCATAGATATAAGAAGATATATTCTTTTCTCCACAACACTATCTCAGTGAAGTTTTATCTCTTGTTATTTTAAAGAGACAGAACTTCACTGAGATAAAGTGGGTGAAAAGTCAGTCACTTAATCTGTGAATATTAACCAAGCACAGCACTATCATCGGAAAGCACAGCACTAGGCATGGAAGAACTAAAAGAAACAATTTGGTATCATTCTGCATTGGTCGAGCTAGAGCCATCCGTTTCCATAGCCCTGTGTGCATAGCCCTGTGTGCTCCCTGTAAGTGTGATAGCCCTATCACACTCCACTGTCCGTGTTTGTCTTTCTTTCTGGCTGGTCTGTGTTCCTTCATGAGTTCTTGATAGCTTTCATCTTTGTATATGTAGAATTTACCATTATTCTTGCCACACTGGGGAAGTACCTAAATTAAAATACTTGAATCGAATAAATGTGGGTAGATATTATTACCAGTGATTGTCAGGGTTCTCTTTTTATAATACAGACATCCAAAGAATGAAGGATTATGTAGTTAGGCCTCTTTCCTGAAGAGGCTTGTGAGGAGAATCCTCTGGTATGGGGTGGGGAGGGACACAGAGGAAACAAAATTCATTCCAAAGTATTTCCTGAGTCTAATCTACCCTAGGCACTGGGCCAGGTGTGGGAAGCTGCAAAGCTATGCATGGTACATACAAATACTGTTTTGGGGATTTTACAGTCTAATAGAGAAAACACACAATAATGGCCAAATTTGCCTCCACCAAGGAAACACATAGGGTTGCAGTAATGGTGCACTGGAGCCTGCTCTTACTTGAAATGGCTCCTAAAAGTCATTTGTTAAATATTTAGGTACTTCACAAGTTGGTTGTTAAATCATTAGTGGACTGAATTTGGCCAGGACAGGAGGGAAATCAGCAAACCTTACAAATCTGGGACATTGTTTTCACCAAAGAAAGTATGTCACTAGCTCGCCACTGGTTATATTGATAGTAATGTGTACCTAACTCTGAGTCTCTTTGCCTCCTTTCCTCATCCTTGTCTGCTTTATCCTTTAAGAGATGATGATATAAAACAGAAGCATGTTTATAAGATACTTTCTTTTAAAAGTTTTACATTTTAAATTTGAAAAAAGGGCCTGTTAAGAACTTTTAACATTTTTTACAAGATAAAGCCAACAAAATAAAATGCTTCATTCTTTCCTTTTATGTGTGCCTTAACCAAACACATATAAAATAAAAACTAATTATGTTTAGCTCATGCATAATGCCTCATACATAATAATATTCCATAAATATATATTGACTTGAATTGTATCAAATAGAATCAAATCAAATTGAACTGAACTAAAATGAACAGACTAATTTAAAGTCTGCAATAATGTAAGATGCTTTTACTTTTTGTATTAAATTAAAACTATCTTTAGTACTAAAATATAATTACTTCTTGCTTGAAAAAAATCATTTAAGTTTATTGCTTATAAAACTATGTAAGTTTGCTGTGAGTGGCATACTTTTGTGGTATACTTTCATGAACTGGCCATACATTGACAATCTGTGCCAGTTTATATCTTTGATTAAAACATTTATAATGCTAGAAAGCAATACTGGAATTTTAAATTATTTTTCAATCTGGACTTTGTACTTACTTGAACCTCACCTTGCTTTACTGATGAAGTTTATTTTATCTGCAATTTTTGATTCATATGCATTACTGGGGTCTCTAACACTTCCACGTTAATTACACAGTAATTTTTACTGCATGTCAGTGTCATCAGTACATGGGAGATCCTGTGAGGCTTCCTGCCATAGAGTGGTAGGCAAGGACAAATACACAGGGTCTAAAAGTCTTGGGCTTGAGTTCTAGCTGCTAGAGTTTGAACAAATTTCTTATCTCCTCTAATCCTTAAAATTTTTATCAGTTAAGTATGAGGAAGTACGTATATCACAGAGATATGTGGAAATGATGGCTGTAGAAACTTTATTTCAGGGGCACACACACATGCAGATAAAGCTCTATAAATGTTAGCACCTAAAACACAGGAACAAGCAATAAAAGAGGAAACATTTGAAGTCCAAGTGTCTTCAAGGTCTACAAGATATCTACTGAAAGAGCAAAAGAATTAAATGAGATTGGTGCGTACACTGTAAAAATTTAGAACTAGGAAAGGAAAATAAATTGATATAGTATTTCTAAGTATAGTCCAGGAGGAGCAGAATAATAATTACTTATATTTATTGGATATCTGCTGTGTGCCAGGCCCTTTCCTAGTGTTTCACATGCATAAGTCATTTAATCTTCAAAACAACCCTCTAAGGTACCCCTGCTCATATTCTCATTTAGAGATGTGATAACTGGGCTAGAGAGGTCTTCTCCAAGGTCTTATCCAATGAAATAATGAAGCAAAGGTTTATCCATTTATTTATTTATTTTTGGCTGCATTGGTTCTTCGTTGCTGCGCGCAGGCTTTCTCTAGTTGGGGCGAGTGGGGGGGACTCTTCGTTGCTGTGCATGGGCTTCTCATTATGGTGGCTTCTCTTGTTGTGGAGCATGAGCTCTAGGCACATGGGCTTCAGTAGTTGTGGCACGCAGACTCAGTAGTTGTGGCTCACAGGCTATAGAACACAGGCTCAGTAATTGTGGCACATGGGCTTAGTTGCTCCACAGCATGTGGGATCTTCCCAGGCCAGGGATTGAACCCATGTCCCCTGCATTGGCAGGCGGATTCTTAACCACTGCACCACTAGGGAAGTCCCTGAAGCAAAGCTTTAAAACTTGAATTCAGGAAATAACTTTAGAAGATTACTCTTTAGAGCATATCATACATATGTATTTTATATATATATATATACACACACATATATAATAACATATATATAATATATATTTAGCAAACACATAGTGTTTACTTACAGGATAGTTCTAGTCTTTTTTCAGAAAAATATTAACTCACTTAATATTTATAATAAACCTATGATACAGGTAGTATTATTAATCTCTAAATGAAATAACTATAACTGAGGCTCAGATAGGTTAAGAAACTTTCCCAGGGTCACACAGCTAGTAAATAGCACAGTGGGACTCACATCTAGGCAGTCTGGCTCCAGAATCAGCTATCTATATGGCTGCTCTACTCCTCAGTTAAAAGGGATTTTAACAGTTGCATCAGCAAGGTCATCTCCATTGTGGAAATAACTATGGGGTTTATTCCACAAATTTCCAAGATAGTCTTCCCAGGGACAAAAATTTTCTGTGTGGAAAAAATTCTGTAATTGTTACAATCTGGTTATGACTTGTTTTTCTAAATTGCTCTCCATACATAGAGATTACTTGAATATTTCAATTCTTATGATACACCTACATTTCTCAAAGAAAATTAGTAAACTCATATTCTGTCTTTATAGCTCATTCTCTTATGAGTCTGATTAATGTGAGTCATTTCCTAGGAGATAAGTTTTCTGAATCTGCTGGACTTTTGGCCATATTATAAATAGTTGTAAATTCCCTAAATACTAACCTACGAAACCTTTAAGAAGCATCTAATACCTTTTCCCATGTTATATTGTTCCTCCAAATCTCGATAAGCTATACCAATGAAAATCTCTTTACTTACTTTTGCTGTTACTGCTAAAACAAGATTTAATTTTTTTTTTTTTTTTAAGCTAGGAAAAAAAAGCTAGCCTTCAGTTTTTTTGTTTTGTTTTGTTTTTTTGGTACGCGGGCCTCTCACTGTTGTGGCCTCTCCTGTTGCAGAGCACAGGCTCTGGACGCGCAGGCTCAGCGGCCATGGCTCACGGGCCCAGCCGCTCCGCGGCATGTAGGATCTTCCCTGACCGGGGCACGAACCCGTGTCCCCTGCATCGGCAGGTGGACTCTCAACCACTGCGCCACCAGGAAAGCCCCAGTTTGTTAGTTTTGATTCTTGTTGGATAACCTGAAACCATTGGTCAGAACACATTTCTTGGATGGCTGAGTGGTTTTAATTGTGTGCATTTTCTCTATGTCTAGGCATAGAGACTTAATCACTTTAGTTCTAAGGATTTGTTTCAGAGTGAAACAACTTTTCTCTGAACTCTAGAATAATCCTCTGAAGTCTGCTCTCCATCTGTGTTCCCAAGTTTAAAACTCTCCCCTTCCATCTGCTAAATTCAATAATAACTGTAACACTAAGCAGCAGGTAGAACCAATATGCTGGCTGAAAACTGAATCCTGAAAATGAATCTGGCATCCCTGCTGCAGAATCGTCTGTGTTTGCTGATCTGACCCCATTAATCTCCAGGGAATAAGAGAGAAACACTGCAACAGACAAAGGGGGGAAGGATTTTTCTAATTAATAGAAAGAAATAATAACATAAAAGTCATCAGCCTTTTTGCCTGCATACGGACAGCTTTGCAAAACAAGAAAATAAGAGTGCCACAAAAAAAAAAAAAAAAAGAGTGCCACAGATATAGCTCAAAACTGTTCACATATACAGCCACCCCACAACACATACCTCAATATTTCAACACAGTAACTTATCTTAAAGACCAAAAATCACATCTGCCAAATTACTGATTATAGTATATGGATATAGAGGTTGGAATCATAAGTATATAGAAATGGAAAGTCAAGAGATTATTTAAATATTATGGTACTGAGATTTAATGCTTCTGTTAAAAAAGAATTTCTCTTAGAACAACCATTGAGAACACCGTCTTTTCCTGAAATACCTGAATCACTCATTAATCAGAAGCTCAGGACGTGTCAGCACATTCACGCTGTTTCTTCCAGCTGTTTGAGTTTTTAAAGGCATAAATTATTCTTCTTGTCTTGTAATTGAATAAATTGCTTTTGAACACTGTTAGGGCACATATAAAGCATGAATATTCTCTTCCCTCCTTTCTGACTGCAGCACACTTTCGCACACTGTGTGTGTTTTTAAAAGGAACCTTTTGCTACAAGTTCTTCAAGTGAAAGATCAATAGATTGAAAACAAAACAGGAAATAACCTGAAAGGCAAATTCTTCTGTTCCTTCCTGTACGATTTTCCTTGAATTTAGCCATTATTCAGAAAGTCACAGGCTTAAGTACTCTTTACTGATCATACAAATTTTAGCAATCTTTCTCACCTTTTTTCCTTCTTTTCCCAACTCATGACTCTGACTCCCTCCTACGGCCCTTACACATCACTCACTTACTTTGTCTTTATTTACACTGTTCCATCCCCATTCTCTTCCTCCCACAGGTGGGCAATGACTGAGGTTGCCCCTGACTCTCTATACTTCTAACTCAATTTTAAGCTAACGTATTTCATTTATTTTTCTGCAAATGTATTCAGCCCCCTCCTTTTCTTACCTGCAAATTTTATCTCATAGTATGAATATGTTACTTCATGTTCATCCTTCCTTCCATTCTTTTTTTTTTTTATGGCATTAATAGCACTTTATATTCCACTAGGTAATAATATACTTTGGATTTATATCTGAATTGCATTTAAATCCTCACCTACATAAAGTATAAGGATACTTAAAAGGTACTCTCTGGCTTATAAACCCCAAGAGGGCAAGGGGTGAAACCAGTATAATTGGTTCATATAATAGTCAGCCCAATATCTATACTTAAAAAAGGCAGCTCTTGGCAGCCATGAAAGTAGGGGGTAAAAAAAGAAAGAAAAAGGGTGTGGAGACTTAAAAAAAGACGTTGGTTCACTTTGCTTGGGCCTCATAGAGCTAAGTAATTTGCATACAATGACTAAAGTTAATGCCTTAATTCCACTTTGCCAAATTCTCATAGCATGCCTAGAAATTATTTTTTTAAACAGTTTCCTACCAAAGTTAAAGTTATATGTTACAAAAATGTAGAAAAACAAGTGCTGCTGCTATATATCTGAGGTGATATACCTACTATTTTTCTAAAACTATTTTGTCTGTGTTACCTCATTTAACAACTTGATCTAATTGACCTATACAGACTACTGTATAAAACAACTGTAGAATACATATTCTTTTCATGTGTATATGGCATATCAACCACAATTGGCCATACCCTGGGCTATAAAGGAAATAGTCTAAAAAGCACCAAGTATCAAATTATTGAAATCATAGACTGTTGTCTCTGATTACAGTGAACTTAAACTAGAAATCAACAAGAAGATAACTGGATAACCCTCATATGTTTGGATGTTTATCACTGAATTTCTAAATAACTCATTGATCAAAAAAATTATAGTGGGATTTAGAGAACATTTGGAACTAAAAAATAATGAAAGTATAACATATCAAAACTTGTGAAATACAGCTAAAGTTCTGCTCAGAGAGAAGTGTATAAACTTAAGTCCAATAATTAGAAATATAGAAAAACTAAATACTAATTTTCTACCCATTTAACTCAAAAGGTTATTTAAAAAGAATGGCAAATTAAACTCAAATAAATAGGGAGAAGATAATAATAAAGAACCAAAGTTTAAGAAAAAAATAGAAAAGAGACATGCAATAGGGCTTCCCTGGTGGTGCAGTGGTTGAGAGTCCGCCTGCCGATGCAGGGGACACGGGTTCGTGCCCTGGTCTGGGTAGATCCCACATGCCGTGGAGCGGCTAGGCCCGTGAGCCATGGCCGCTGAGCCTGCGTGTCCGGAGCCTGTGCTCCGCAACGGGAGAGGCCACTACGGTGAGAGACCCGCGTACCGCAAAAAAAAAAAAAAAAAAAAGAAGAGACATGCAATAAATGGGTTCAACAGAACCAATAGTTGTTTCTTTGAAAAGAATATTATTTATATACCCTTATCAAAGCTATTCAAGGAAAAAGAAAGAATGCACAAATAACCAATATCAAATGATAACAGTGACATCACTATAGATCCCACAGACATTATATGAACATATTACAAACAAGTTTATTCCAATAATTTGCTAAATGGAAAAAATGTAAATTACCTAGGAAAACATAACCCAGCAAGAATTTTGCAAGAAAGCACACCTAGCACCCAGATCTTGGTTTCTAATGCCATTCTCCAACTAAAAATAAATAAATAAATAATCAAGATTCCTTGGAAAAAGAGCTGATTTTATGAAAGGATTGAAACTATACAAGATGAACCTGGACCACGTTGTGCTACAAGAAAATAAGAAAATATTCAGAACACGAATAAACAAACAAACAAAACCCAAAAACCTCACCATGTTTGTTAGTATGTCAAAGGAATATAGGATCCAACTAAAAAGTTCCCAATAATCAAAGCTGGAAAAATTTGAGCAACAAATAAAGCATTACTATATTATAACCCAAAGTAAAAAGGGAATATGCATGAGATCATCCTGATATAAATAAATGACTGAATATATAAATAAATGGGAGAATAGAAAAACCTCCTGTGCACAACAATTCTGACTTATGTAGATACCTCACCTTTAAGGAGTATAAATTCACACTTCAGTATGGGCTGCATGTAATGACTTTCTTCAAAAACTACAGTACATAAAGTGAGAGAAAACGGGTAACTTTACCAAGGAGAGACCTGACAAACACTGCCTCAATCCAGGTGGTCAAGGTTAACATCAACAGTGATAAGTCATATTGCTAGAGTGTCCCTTTCATTTAATGTAATGAGAATGGCACTTTAGTTCTGTGGTCTTCTCCCCCAAACACATTATCTCAGTGTAATCATGGGAAAAACAAAAAATTCCTACATGCGAGATATTCTCCAAAATACCTAACCTATAATGCTCAAAATTATCAAAGTCATCAGAAACAAGGAAAATGTAAGAAAACAGTCACAACCAAGAAGAGCCTAAGGAGCCCTGATCACTAAATGTCATGTGATATTCCTGGATAAAATCCTGAAACAGAATAAAGAACATTAGGAAAAAACTGAGGAAATCTGATGAAGTATGAGGCTTTGGTTAAATTAAAAAAAAAATCATAGAGAAAATGAAAGGGTAAAAACAAATTATAGAAAACAATTTTATAGAATGATAGATTAAGCTGCTGAAAAAGAAATCAATTATGCTTGTTTTGTGGAAGAATATAATATACCTTCTATCCACATCTCTCACTTAGAATAGGGAGAAAATAGCTGTGAATCGCCTTGCAAAGTAAATGCATGATTGAAAATCTTAGAAAAGTTAAACATATTTTGTTGCTTTCAATAAATAGTAAATATCATCTAAAGGGGAAAAGAACTGCTTTATAATACAGAAAATAGACTTTTGTCTTTTATTCTATATGTTTTATGGGCATTCCTTCCTTTCATTTTAGGACTGTTTTAAAGATTAAGTAAAATTTCTAAAAAAAAACAATACACAAAAAAATTTTTAATTAGGATAGACCATATACTATGTCATAAAACAAGCTTCAACAAATTTTTGAGGATAGAAATGATTTCAAGCATCTTTTCTGACCACAATTTTATGAAACTAGAAACCAACCACAGAAAGAAAAATGGGAAAAGAACAACATGCTAATAAAAGACCAATGGGTCAATGATGAAATCAAAGAAATCAGAAAATAGCTTGAGATAAACAAAAATGAAAACACAACCTTACAAAGTCTATGGGATTCAGCAAAGCAGTTCTAAGAGGAAAGTTCAGAGTGATACAGACCTTGAGAAAAATCTCAAATAAACAACCTAACCTACTACCTAAAAGAATCAGAAAAAAGAACAAACAGAACCCAAAGTCAGCAGAAAGAAGGAAATAATAAACATCAGAGAGGGAATAAATAAGCTAGAGATTAAAAAACAATAGAAAAAGGTCAATAAAATCAAGAACTGGTTTTTTGAAAACATAAACAAAATTGACAAACCCCTAGCCAGGCTCACCAAGAAGGAAGGAGAGAAGACCCAAATAAACACAATAAGAAGTATAAGAGGCAAAATAACAACCGACACCACAGAAATACAAAAAATCATGAGAGAATACTATGAACAGTTATATGCCAACAAATTGGACAACCTAGAAGAAATGGACAAACTTCTAGGAACATACAGCCTTACAAACCTGAGTCAAGAAGAAACAAATAATCTGAACAGACTGATTACTAGAAGTGAAATAGAATCTGCAATTGAAAAACTCCCTGCAAACAAAAGTCCAAGATCAGCTGACTTCACTGAAGAATTCTACCAAATATACAAAGAACAACTTACGCCTATCCTTCTCAAACTATTCCAAAAAAATTGAAGAGGCAGGAACACTCCCACATTAATTCTACGAAGCCACCATCATTCTGATACCAAAATCTGATGAAGACACTAAATAAAATTACAGACTAATATCTTTGATGAATATAGATGCAAAAATCCTCAACAAAATATTAGCAAATTGAATCCAACAATACATAAAAAGCATCATACACCATGACCAAGTTGGATTCATTCCAGGGTCACGAGGATGATTCAACGTACATAAATCAATCAATGTGACATACCACATTAACAAAAGGAAAGACAAAAACCATATGATCATTTCAATAGACATAGGAAAATAATTAGACAAAATTCAACATCCATCTATGATAACAACTCTCAGCAAAGTGGTCATAGAGAAAACATATTTCAATATAATAAAAGCCATTTATGACAAACCCACAGCCAGTATAATACTCAATGGTGAAAAGCTGAAATGCTTCCTGCTAAATTCAGGGAAAAGACAAGGCTGCTCACTCTCACCACTTCTATTCAACATAGTATTGGAAGTCCTAGCCACAGCAATCAGACAAGAAAAAGAAATAAAAGGTATCCAAATTGGAAGGGAAGAGGTAAAATTGTCATAATATGCAGATGACATGATACTCTATATAGGAAACCCTAAAGACTCCACACAAAACCTACTAGGGCTGATAAATAAATTCAGCAAGGTAGCAGGATACAAGATTAATATACAGAAATCTGTTGCATTTCTTTACATTAACAATAAAATATCAGAAAGAGAAAGTTTAAAAAAAAATCCTGTTTAAAATTGTGTTGGAAAAAAACCTAGGAATAAACCTGACTAAGGAGGTGAGGTTTACATGCTGAGAACTATAAAACATTGATAAAGGAAATTGAAGATGATGAAAGAAATGGAAAGATATCTCATGCTCTTGAATTAGAAGAATTAATATTGTTAAAATGGCTATACTACCAAAAGCAATCTACAGATTTGGTGTGATCTCTATCAGAATACACATGACATTTTCCACAAAGCTAGTAAAAATAATCCTAAAATTTATATGGCCCCCAAATGCAAAAGCAATCCTGAAGAAAAAGAACAAAGCCAGAGGCAAAACAACTCCCAGACCTTAGACTATACTACAAAGCTACAGTAGTCAAAACAGCATGATATTGGCCCAGAAATAGCCATACAGATCAAGGGAACAGAGTAGAGAGCCCAGAAATAAATCACACACCTATGGTCACTTAATCTACAACAAAGGAGGCAAGAATATACAATGCAGAAAAGACAGTCTCTTCAACAAGTGGTGTTGGGAAAGCTGGACACCTATATGTAAATCAATAAAATTAGAACACTGATTCACATCATATACAAAAATAAACTCAAAATGATTTAAACACTTAAATATAAGTCATGACACCATAAAATTCCTAGAAGAGAACATAGGCAAAACATTCTCAGACATAAATCGTAGCAATATTTTCTTAGATCAGTCTCCCAAGGCAAAAGAACTAAAAGCAAAAACAAACAGGACATAGTCAAACTCGGAAGCTTTTGCACAGCAAAGGAAACCATCAACAAAATGAAAAGACAGCCTCCGGAATGGGGGAAAATATTTGCAAATAATGTAACCAACAAGGAGTTAATATTAAAAAATATACAAACAACTTATACAACTTAATATTAGAAAAAAAATCAAACAATGGGCAGAAGACCTAAACAGAGTTTTTTCCAAAGAAGATAAACAGATGGCCAACAGGCATATGAAAATATACTCAACATTGCTAATTATTAGAGAAGTGCAAATCAAAACCACAATGAGGTACCACCTCACACTGGTCAGAATAGCTATCATCAAAAAGTCTACAAATAATAAATGCTGGAGAGGGTGTGGAGAAAAGGGAACCCTCCTGCACTGTTGGTGGGAATGTAAATTGATACAGCCACTATGGAGAACAGTATGGAGGTTCCTTAAAATAAAAATAGAGCTACAATATGATCCAGGATTCCCACTCCTCAGTATATATCTGGAAAAAACAAAAATTTCTAATTTGAAAAGATACATGCATCCCAGTGTTCATAGCAGCACTATTTACAATAGCCAAGACATGGAAGCAACTCAGGTACCTATCAACAGAGGACTGGCTTGAGAAGATGTGGTATATACACACAATGGAATATTACTCAGCCATTAAAAAATGAAATATTGCCACTTGCAGCAACATAGATGGACTTAGAGAATATTATACTTAGTGCAGTAAGTCAGAGAAAGACAAATAATATATGATATCACTTATATGTGGAATCTAAAAATAACACAAATGAATCTGTATACAAAACAGAAACAGACTCACAGACATAGAAAACAAACTTATGGTTATGAAAGGGAAGAGAGAGGGAGAGACAAATTAGGAGTATGGCATTAGCAGATGCAAACTACTATACATAAAACAGATAAACAAAAAGATTTACTGTATAGCACAGGGAATTATATTCAATATTTGTAATAACCTATAATAAAATATAATCTGAGAAAAATACTTGAATAACTTTGCTGTACACCTAAAACTAACACAATATTGTAAATCAACTATACCTCAAAAAATTTTTTAAATTAGAAAATCTGAATAGTCATATACAATTTATGTTTTGCTACGAAAAACTCCATATACCCCACACAATTATATTTTATTCTATACAGAAACAAACAGTTTCCTGCAAATAAGCTCTAGGTCCCAATGTCTTCATCACAAAAAATAAATTGTCTAACTTGTTTTGTAAAGCTGGCATAACTCTGACATCATATTCCCTGAATATACTACATATGTCTATAATAAAGTATATTTTATTTAAAGTATATATAGTTTTTATATATAAATGTTTTATATACATTAAAGTTTATATATGGTTTATTTATATAAATATATATGTATATTATATTTGTATATATGTAAACTTGTGTGTAAATAATATATAAGTAGCAGAGCTGATATCTGACAAGGCTATTTCAAGAAAAGGAAATTATAAGTCAGTTTCACCGATACACATAGATGCAAATAAAAAGAAAGCAAAAAGAATCCAGCAATATTTTAAAAGAATAGTACATCACAACAAAATCTCATTTATTATGGGAATGTGAAGTTGGTTTAACATTTGAGAACCGATTATTATAACTGACCATATTAACAAACCAAGGAGGAAGAGCACATAATTGTCAATAAGGAAAGACAAAAAACATGTAATAAAATTCTGTTTTATTCATTATTTTTAAAAAAACAAATGACACTTCACAAACTAGGAAATAAAGTTACTCAATATGATAAAGTAGATCTAAAAAAATAAGATAATTATCGTATTTTATGCTGAGTTGTTAAGCCCTTTATCCCAAGTTTGGGATCAAGAAAGGATACTAGCTATCACTATTTCTATTATATATAGGAATAAAGGCTCTATTCAGGGATGAAAAATAATAAACTATAAAAAAAGATTAGAAAGGAAGCAATAAAAGTATCATGATTTTTAGATAATGTAATTGTGTGTGAAGAAAATCCAAAGATATCTTGAGATAAACACTACTTTAAATTACAAATTTAGCAAGGTCACTGTGTACAAGATCAATACATGCACACCCACGTATATGAAACAAAGATACATCAAATTAAAATAGAAAACGAAACATCTTTTAAAATGCAAAATAAATGTCAAATATCTAGGCATAACCCTACAAAAGTTAACGTAATACTTCTACACAGAAAACCGTATATCATTTTTGAGAGAAACTAAAAGATACTCCAATAGAGAAATAAATCTTGTTTATGAATTGGAAAATCCAATACTGTAAAGATGTAAATTCTCCCCAAATTGATCCATAGGTTAAAAACAACTGCAATACACACAACTGTGTGTGTGTGTGTGTGTGTGTGCGCGCGCACGTGTAAATTGAAAAGCTGATTTAAAATTTCATGTGAAATGCAAAGGCCTCAAAACATTCAAGAACTATAATTTCTCAAAAAAAGTCAAAGCACCTATGCAATCATATATAAAAACTTACAAAGATACAGTAATTAAGACATGGTAGTGTGGAAGGAAAGATAAGAAGACCAATGAAAAAAAAATAGATTATCCAAAAATAGATCCAAACACAAATGAAGAAAAGATCAGGTTTTCAGTAAATGGTATTGGGTCCACTGGATAGCCATAAGGAAAAAGAAATGAATCTTGACTATTATGTCATATAAAATTAACTTCATTTGGATTGCAGATAATAAATAAAAGTAAAATAGTAAAGCTTCCAAATGTTAACATAAGAAAATATCTTTTTAACCCTTGGGCAGGAAAGCATTTATCAAACAGAACCACTCTAAGCACCAATCATGAAAAATAAGATTGAAAATTGGTTTCTCTTCATCAACAGCCACCATTAAGAGAATAAAACGGTGTTAGAGGTTGGTTAATGTTACTATGGCAATCAAATTGCAATATAAATGTATCAAATTAATATGTTGTACACCTTAAACTTATACAATGCTGTATGTCAATACACAAAAAGGAAAAAAAAGAAAGAAAACGAAGAAAAGGCAAGCTGCAAAGTGGGAAAGTTCATGTAACTGACAAGGGACATTGCTCCAGTTGCTATTGCTGTGTAACAAATTACCCCATAATTATTTAAATGGTATAAAATAGACATTTTGATAGACTAATGTATTTGGCTGTTAAAAATTTAGGAGTAACACAGTGGGAATGGCTTGTGCCTGATCCTCAGAGTCTGGGACCACGTCTGGGAAGACTCAAAGGCAGAAAGTGACTTGTGACCTCTCCATGCTTATAGATGTCTTCTACAGCATCTGATCAACACAGTAGAACTTCTTACATGGTGGCTCAGGGCTTCAGCACCAATGTTCCAGCAAACAAAGTGGAAGCTGTATCATTATTTATAACCTAGGCTTGGAAGTCACATGGTATTATTTTTTAGCATATTATATTGGTTAAGCAAGTAAAAGCTCACCTAGAATCAAGGGTAGAAAACAAAGATCTCACCTCAAGAGAGGAGAAATGTCAGTGAATTTTGTGGTCATTCATTTAAATCATCCCAGACTCATATAGAGAATGTATAAAATGCTTCTTGTATATCATTATGACAAAGACAGACAATCCAATAGAAAGAAAATAACCCGAAGACTTGTAATTATAAGAGGGAAAATTAATGTTATACTTTGTCTGAACTCTATTAACCCACTTCTATATTCAGAGATTTTTGAAAAGATATTAGACAATAAATAATTTTAAAGTGTTAATGGAGGAGATTGTTAAGTGAGCTGGACCTTAAGAATGAATAGAATTTGGAGAGGTTGGAAAAGGGAAATAATTTAATGTCTAACCTCTCCTCCCAGTAAAGATGGGTCTTTGCAGCTATGACTGGTGCTTGGGAATTAAGGTTGAGTGAGTACTGATAACAATGAAGGACATCTATTAAGCCATGCAACTAGACTTCATGATTTCCCTTTTCCGAAAAAGGCTCCATTTGGTGGGGGGAAATGCCCCATATATACAGTTATAGCAGAAGCAGTCATGTCCATATAACACTACTGTCTCCTACTAAAAATGCTAGATTTAAAGTGGGCCCAATATTTAAGCTAGGACAATCATCTCTTCCTCTAGCTGGACCAAATGGCTATTCTGAATTGGGTTTGTATGTAATCTTTCTTTGTCTGGTTGAGCAGACTGGGAGCCAGGAAACGCACAGGCTACTAACATCCATGTATTTCCCACTCTGTAGATTCACAAGCAGAGAAAGTCAGCCTGAAAATATGAAGAATAGTGAAGCAGATGTAAATAATGGAGCAAAAAATGAAAGACATGGAAAGAAAATTGAAAGCCATCAAGTCTGTGGGTCCATCTTTTGCTTCATCACAGAATATTTTCCTACTCAGTGAAAGATTATTGTATACTTATAATACATTGTCCTTCTTGTTTAACTGGGTTTCTGAAACTACAATCCAAATCAGTTTGACTAATGCAAGAACAAAGGGGAACTGAATACTCAGTCCCAGGCAATGGTAGACTCCATAGGAAAGCATATTGGTGACAACATTTATTGAGGATTTACCTTTTCAGTTGCTACTTCATTTGATCCTCCCAAATGATCATCCATGTAAGCAATATCCCATATTAGAGATGAGAAAACTGAAGTTTAGGGAACTTAGGTAATAGGTTAGGATCCAAAGCCACTGCTTTCACTAGTATGCTCTACTGCCTTCATCAAAGCCAAAAGAATAAATAATAAACAAGAACTGGATTTGAAATGAAAGATAGAACAAGTTGTAGCCTGGAGAGATTCTTGGATCCAAACATACACTTTATAAGAGAGCTGTGAACAAGACCTGGGGCAGAAGGAGCTATTAAACATGCCAGTCCTGATTAGATGTTTCAAATCAATGACTCTAAAAGTATTTTTAGGCAGGGCAAAAGACTTACTCAGCCTGTTACCACTTTTGTGGGAAAAAATAACGTACCAATGTACAATTTTAAATTTTGTATGCACTTGACTCGGAAATAGGGGTATCTGGATTCATATTTTAACTGCAACTCATATAATGTCTTAAAACTTAGTAATTTAATAACTATAAGCCAACATTTTTGGTGATATCAAAATGCATCACTACATACTGTAGGGTTAATGAGTCCACTAACAACAAGCTAAATTAAGTATGATGGAGCTAAATTAACGCTGATTTAGAGGTAAAAGCAAACATTTCTGCAATTGAAAATGAAAGCCATGAGAAAATAACATTGATGTTATACGTAAAACAACAACCACCAAATTCTTCTGTAATATTCTGAGCATTACTACACTGTTTCATATGAAGTAGAAGCTTTACAATGTTGACATATGTAGCATTCTTAATAAAATAATAAACAATAATAAAATAATGTATAATTATTCCTAGCAAACTACAGTAAGTTTCTCATTTTTTGTTTAGGAATTCAAATTACAGTAATTCTGGATAGCTCAACTATTTTGTAGTGACTCTAAGTAAGATGAAAATTAAAGAAATGTCTATGGAAATGGGCATCATTTATCCAAAAGAAACAAAGAAAGGACTTACATTTTGGGGCAAATCATAGGCTATCAGATGATTATGAGTAAACGTTGGTTTGAAACTCAAGTATTGCTATGTCAGATGTAAATACTGTCATGACTAAGGCACAAGGTAGAAATAAACATGAAGGAGGCCTAACTAAAGTAGACACTGTGTATTGGAAATCAGTGGGGAATTAAATCGTTTTGGTAAAAAGGGAACAGATCACGAAAGGGCGAACTATAGTTGGACGAGCTTTGATTAGATGCATTGGGCTTTGGCAACCATGCAGAGTTCTTAATCAGAAAAGTAATGGGATGGAAGTTGTATGTTAAGGAGACATGTAGGGGCAGCAGAGTGCAGGCTGAGTGGGAACAGGACAGAGTTAAGGCACTGAGACCATGTAGAAAGCCTTCCAGTGGAATGGCCACGGTGTGAGAAGTGTCTGGAGCACATGATCACACAGAGACTGGGGAGATGTAGTCTAATCTGAGGGGCTTGACAGAAATAAATGAGGGAAAAGAGAAACGAAAGGGTCAAGATCTAGCAGAGGGAGAGAACAGTGGTTCTATTCATCTATTCATGTAAACCAAGTAAGAAAATGATTACAAGTGGAATCGTGCTTTCAGGCAAAGTGTTACATTTGAGGCAACTATGGAAAACCAAATAAATATATACTTTAAGCTAGTAAGATAAGTAACTGAATGAGGACTAGGTAAGGGTTCAAGGCTGGAGATATAGGTTGGAGAATTAGATAATGATAGAGATGTTAATTGAATACCTGAAGAGTAAATATATTAATAGATTGAATGTAGACAGGAAAGAAGAGATTGGAGCACATACATTTGGGGACCTTTATTCTTAGTAGATAGGAGAAAAGCAGGGGCTCTTGAAAAAGAGACTAAGAAAGAAGGGCCAGGGCTGCAAAGAGAAAGGAGAATGGATGTCCGTGTAGAAGCCTAAAGAGAAAAGCATTTCAGAAAAGAGGTGGATAGTCACTGATGCCAAATGTTAGAGTTCAAGGAAAATAAAGCCTGAGGAAAAGACACTGCATAGATAGAAAGGACATTTTTAATATCTTGCAACTGAAATATTTGAGCAAAGTGTGGAAACAGGAGATTGAATATAGGGTCTTCAGGAAATAAGTAGGTAGGAGATGGAGGCAGAGGTATAGCTGGAAAGTTCAAGGGGTTGGCAATAAAAAGAGGCAGTCTAAACAGGAGTGATAAAGATGGAGCAGTACCAAACAAATACTGTATTAAGAAAGGTTATCCTCTAAATACAAAGAGTGCTTCAGTAGAAAGAAGTGCTTTATTAATTATGCTATGCAGTGTCCTATTTTTGTCAATAAGAGTTTTCATGAAACAACTGATGAATAGCATCTTGACATTTTAGAGTTCAGAAACTAATGCTTTCTCTTTAAGACAAAATAAAAACATTATCTGCTGGAAGAGATATTCCTTCATGACATACTTAGTAAAATGTTATCTTATTAACAGCTTCATTAATCTATGCATCCAACCACCCTGCAGAATCTATCTCAGTTTTTGTCATTCTAAATGAGGGCATCTCTTAATTTCTGCCATCACCGAGACATTTTATATTGGTACGATATGGATTTTATCTTCTTGGTTTTAACCAATTTCTCAAATTTAATCAGGGTATAATGTATGTTGATTCAAACTCACATCATGTTACAAGGCCCTTCTACTTGTTCCATCTGTAAATTATGCTTTTCATATTCCTTTACTTGATTCTATGAGTTGTTAATGAAGTATTCATTAATATTATATTTAGAGGTATCTGATTAGATACAATAAAACATGTCCCTCCAGATTGACAGTAGCCTATCAACGGTTCCTAGAAGGGGTATGTTGAATTATTTTTCAGTGGTACAATTCAAACGGCTGTCACTTCTTTCCAATCAGCATTGTTGCTTTCCTTCTGTTAATTCTGTTAGACCTGCATCTCATTTATTCATTAGATTTCCATTTTTTTTGCACTGGGAAAACTATCACCTTATTTGGCCTAATTTATTTGCCTCACACGTATTTGGCTTCACCATGATAGCAGATGGGTATAAAAATACATGCATGTATACACTTTGGCTCTCTTCCTGGCAAGTGAATTAGTCCACAACATTTTCTGTAGCCTATCTCACATTTAATGTCACAGAAGGGATTCGTTTTTTGGCAATGAGCATTAGTAGCCTGAAGAAAGGGGGTCATAAATCCCATTTTCATTTTTTATTAAAATCGTACAATGTCAGGGTGTAATTTTCATTTTTAGATACAGTGTAATTTATTCAGTGACCTTGGACTATGTTCCTTTGCTAATCTGAAATGCTGAATCAGTGTACTAACGATTTCTGCAACTTCACACAGTTTCCTCTAATATAAGACTTTAAAAAGCTTAGTTTTTAGCTGAATACTCACTGATGGAAAGAACAATGTTGGTGAATTTTAAGAGGAAAAGCAGAGGCCAGTGCAAAATTTTAAAAAATGAAACAAAATCCATGAGTTACCCAGAAAAATAAATGTTTATGTTTTACCTTTTATGACTCCACTGTCTTCCAACTGAATTATCATTCTAGTACAACCTCATTTAGTATCTTAAGCCTCTCACATTTAATCATCAATCATTTTACTGTAACTAATTCCTGAACAAACATGAAAAACAGATTCAGGCCAATGTATAAATAAGTAAAATGGTTAAACCTAATGGTTTTAGGTAATAATTTCAGTCTTCTTTCTAAACATTTAACCATTACCCATATTTTTTTTTTCCTAAACCCATCCTTTTAACATAGGTTCTGATAGAAAATAGTTTGAACGGATGAAGAGAAATGGTAGCCACTATGGTGGCTGAGGGTGATGGTTGTAATGGCTCCAAACTGTGTCCATCTTCTGCTACACGTTTGTTGCCACTAATACTTTCTACCACATCCAGCCCTGATTCAATTCAAAGTTCAACCACCTTCTGTCAATCCCTTGCCTGGTTTTATGTTATTCTTATCTATTTGGCAATACCCCAAAACCAGATTAATCCTTCAGCCAGCTTTCCCTTCTAATCTCAACCAACTGATCCCTGGTAGAGAAAATTATATACACTATACCATAGATCTATAGTCTCATTATAAAAATAAACCAAAAACCTAAAATTAGATACTTGTGTGGGTATGTATATATGTTATCAAAGCTATGTTTTTAAAGTTATAGGTCAAACTATTAGTATGTTATGCAATTAGTTTAGTAGTTAAGACATGCATTTTTATTTTTAGCAAAATATATGAGAACAGAAAGGAGAAATCATACTGTCTTATTTGTAGTAAACCGAAGTATTATTTCCTAAAACATGTTTCAGTTATGTGTGTGCATCATGTGCTGTACTGTAAAATGAAATTCTTACTGTGGTTCATAATCAAAATAGTTCACTGATCTAGAACTACCCAGGATACTGGTGAGAATGTGAAGTAAATGAAATGCTCATTCACTGCTGGTGGAAATGTAACAGTTTTGCCTCTTTGGAGGAAACTATAGTTTCTTATAAAGTTAAACATAGACTTGCCATATGACTTAGTAATTCCACTTCTAAGTATTTACACAAGAAAAATGAAACCATATGATGACAAAAAGGTTTGTACTTGAATGTTCATAGGTACTTTATTCGTAACAGCCAAAGCACGGGAAATGACGCAAACGTCCATTGACTGATGAACTGATAAACAATTGTAGTAGATCCATACAGTGGAACACCTTTTGGCAATTAACTTTCTAACTACTGATACACGCAACAAAATAGTTGAATCCGTAAAGCATCATGCTACATGAAAAAAGACAGCCAAAATCCTATATGGAATTCTAGAAAAGGCAAACAACATAGCGACAGAAACATCAGTGGTTGTCAGGAACTGGGGGTGAGAGAAGGTTTCTGTCTACAAAAGGGCATAAGGCTACTTTCAGGTTAATGGAAATGTATATCATGATTGTGGTTGAGAATATACAACTGGATACCTTTCTTAATACTCATCAAAATGTACAGTTAAAATGAGTAAATTTTATTGTAAGCCATGTGTACCCTCAATAAAGCTGAGTTGTACAAAAACTAAGAAAAAAACTTTTTTATAGATCTTTTTCAATGCATGAAATGGTCCAAAATATATTCCCTGGTAACTATAGTACTAAACTTTATACTTTCCTCTACTTCAGATCTCCTTAATTCATCTTTCATTTTTATAAATATAAGTAGACAGCATAAGATTAAACCTTAAACATTTCTGAATTGGTAAAAGGAAGTTATTTAAATTTCTCCTATAAGGTATATATATATATATACTTTTTTCTAAAAGCAAGAAAATCATTGTATTCCCTTGCTTTTTGGAGTGATGTTTGTGGCCTTCTTTTACCTGTGTTAAAAAGTTGCCCTAGAGGCTTCTGGGAAGATGGTGGAACAGTAAAATGCAGAGATCACCTTCCTCCCCAGATACACCAGAAATACATCTACACGTGGAAAAACTCCTACAGAACACCTACTGAACGCTGGCAGAAGACCTCAGACCTACCAAAAGGCAAGAAACCCCCCCAAGTACCTGGGTAGGGCAAAAGAAAAAAATAAACAGAGACAAAAGGATAGGGACGGGACCTGCACCAGTGTGAGGGAGCTGTGAAGGAGGAAAGTTTCCACACACTAGGAAGCCCCTTCGCGGGCGGAGACTGCAGGTGGCGGAGGGGGAAAGCTTCGGGGCCGCGGAGGACAGCACAGCAACAGGGGTGCGGAGAGCAAAGCGGTGAGATTCCCGCACAGAGTATCAGGGCCGACCGGCACTCACCAGTCCGAGAGGCTTGTCTGCTCACCCGCCGGGGCGGGCGGGGCCTGGAGTTGAGGCTCGGGCTTGGGTCGGAGCGCCGGGAGAGGACTGGGGTTGGCGGCGTGAACACAGCCTGCAGGGCGTTAGTGCGCCACGGCTAGCCCAGAGGGAGTCCGGGGAAAAGTCTGGACCTGCCGAAGAGGCAAGAGACTTTTTCTTCCCTCTTTCTTTCCTGGTGCGCGAGGAGAGGGGATTAAGAGCGCGGCTTAAAGGAGCTCCAGAGACGGGCGCGAGCCGCAGCTAAAAGCACGGACCCCAGAGACGGGCATGAGACACTAACGCTGCTGCTGCCGCCACCAGGAAGCCTATGTGCCAGCACAGGTCACTCTCCATACCTCCCTGCTGGGGAGCCTGTGCAGCCCGCCACTGCCAGGGTCCCGGGATCCACGGACAACTCCCCCGGAAGAACGCACGGCGCGCCTCAGGATGGTGCAACGTCACGCCGGCCTCTGCCGCCGCAGGCCCGCCCCGCACTCCGTGCCCCTCCCTCCCCGCGGCCTGAGTGAGCCAGAGCCCCCGAATCAGCGGCTCCTTTAACCCCGTCCTGTCTGAGCGAAGAACAGACGCCCTCCAGCGACCTACACACAGAGGCGGGGCCAAATCCAAAGCTGAGCCCCTGGGAGCTGTGAGAACAAAGAAGAGAAAGGGAAATCTCTCCCAGCAGCCTCAGGAGCAGCGGATTAAATCTCCACAATCAACTTGATGAACCCTGCATCTGTGGAATACATGAATAGACAAAGTCATCCCAAATTAAGGAGGTGGGCTTCGAGAGCAAGATCTATGATTTTTTCCCCTTTTCCTCTTTTTGTGAGTGTGTATGTGTATGCTTCTGTGTGAGATTTTTTCCATGTAACTTTGCTTCCACCATTTGTCCTAGGGTTCTAACCGTCCGTTTAGTTTTGTTCTGTTTAATTTTTTTCTTAATAATTATTTTTTATTTTAATAACTTTATTTTATTTACTTTATCTTCTCTCTTTTTATCCTTCCTTCCCTCCTTCCTTCATTCCTCCCGCCTTTCTTTCTTTCTTTCTTTCTTTCTTTCTTTCTTTCTACTAATTCTTTCTTTCTACTTTTTCTCCCTTTTATTCTGAGGCATGTGGATGAAAGGCTCTTGGTGCCGCAGCCAGGAGTCAGTGCTGTGCCTCTGAGGTGGGAGAGCCAACCTCAGGACACTGGTCCACAAGAGACCTCCCAGCTCCACATAATATCAAACGGCAAAAACCTCCCAGAGATCTCCATCTCAACGCTAGCAGCCAGCTTCACTCAACGACCAGCAAGCTACAGTGCTGGACACCCTATGCCAAACAACTAGCAAGACAGGAACACACCCCACCCATTAGCAGAAAGGCTGCCTAAAAACATAACAAGTCCACAGACACCCCAAAACACACCACCAGATGTGGACCTGCCCACCAGAAACACAAGATCCAGCCTCAATCACCAGGACACAGGCACTAGTCCCCTCCACCAGGAAGCCTACACAACCCACTGAACCAACCTTAGCCACTGGAGACAGAGACCAAAAACAACGGGAACTACGAACCTGCAGCCTGAAAAAAGGAGACCCCAAACACAGTAAGATAGGCAAAATGAGAAGACAGAAAAACACACAGCAGATGAAGGAGCAAGATAAAAACCCACCATACCTAACAACTGAAGAGGAAATAGGCAGTCTACCTGAAAAAGAACTCAGAATACTGATAGTAAAGATGATCCAAAATCTTGGAAATAAAATGGACAAAATGCAAGAAACATTTAACAAGGACCTAGAAGAACTAAAGATGAAACAAACAACGATGATCAACACAATAAATGAAATTTAAAATACTCTAGATGTAATCCTCAGTTATTCTGCTATTGTAGACAGCTACAGCTTCAGACCTAGAGACACATACAGACTGCAAGTAAGGGGATGGAAAAAGATATTTCATCCAAATGGAAAACAAAAGAAAGCTGGAGTACCAATTCTCATATCAGACAAAATAGACTTTAAAATAAAGACTATTAGAAGAGACAAAGAAGGACACTACATAATGATCAAGGGGAAGATATAACAATTGTAAATTGTTATATCCAAGAAGAAGATATAACAAGAAGAAGATATAACAATTGTAGAAGAAGAAGATATAACAATTGTAAATATTTATGCACCCAACATAGGAGCACCTCAGTACATAAGGCAAATACTAACAGCCATAAAAGGAGAAATCGACAGTAACACATTCATAGTAGGGGATGTTAACACTCCACTTTCACCAATGGACAGATCATCCAAAATGAAAATAAATAAGGAAACACAAGCTTTAAATGATACATTAAACTAGATGGACTTAATTGATATTTATAGGACATTCCATCCAAAAACAACAGAATACACATTTTTCTCAAGTGCTCATGGAACATTCTCCAGGTTAGATTATATCTTGGGTCACAAATCAAGCCTTGGTAAATTTAAGAAAATTGAAATTGTATCAAGTATCTTTTCTGACCACAACGCTATGAGACTAGATATCAATTACAGGAAAAGATCTGTAAAAAATACAAACACATGGAGGCTAAACAAGACACTACTTAAAAACTGTGAAGTGATCACTGAAGAAATCAAAGAGGAAATCAAAAAATACCTAGAAACAAATGACAATGGAGACACGACGACCCAAAATCTATGGGATACAGCAAAAGCAGTTCTAAGAGGGAAGTTTATAGCAATACAATCCTACCTTAAGAAACAGGAAACATCTCGAATAAACAACCTAACCTTGCACCTAAAGCAATTAGAGAAAGAAGAACAAAAAAACCCCAAAGTTGGCAGAAGGAAAGAAATCATAAAAATTAGATCAGAAATAAATGAAAAAGAAATGAAGGAAACGATACCAAAGATCAATAAAACTAAAAGCTGGTTCTTTGAGAAGATAAACAAAATAGATAAACCATTAGCCAGACTCATCAAGGAAAAAAGGGAGAAGACTCAAATCAATAGAATTAGAAATGAAAAAGGAGAAGTAACAACTGACACTGCAGAAATACAAAAGATCATGAGAGATTACTACAAGCAACTCTATGCCAATAAAATGGACAACCTGGAAGAAATGGACAACTTCTTAGAAATGCACAGCCTGCCAAGACTGAATCAGGAAGAAATAGAAAATATGAACAAACCAATCACAAGCACTGAAACTGAAACTGTGATTAAAAATCTGCCAACAAACAAAAGCCCAGGACCAGATGGCGTCACAGGTGAATTCTATCAAACATTTAGAGAACAACTAACACCTATCCTTCTCAAACTCTTCCAAAATATAGCAGAGGGAGGAACACTCCCAAACTCATTCTACGAGGCCACCATCACCCTGATACCAAAACCAGACAAGGATGTCACAAAGAAAGAATACTACAGGCCAATATCACTGATGAACATAGATGCAAAAATCCTCAGCAAAATACTAGCAAACAGAATCCAACAGCACGTTAAAGGATCATACACCATGATCAAGTGGGGTTTATTCCAGGAATGCAAGGATTCTTCAATATACGCAAATCAATCAATGTGATACACCATATTAACAAACTGAAGGAGAAAAACCATATGATCATCTCAATAGATGCAGAGAAAGCTTTTGACAAAATTCAACACCCATTTATGATAAAAACCCTGTGTAAAGTAGGCATAGAGGGAACTTTCCTCAACATAATAAAGGCCATATATGACAAACCCACCGCGAACATCATCCTCAATGGTGAAAAACTGAAAGCATCTCCACTAAAATCAGGAAGAAGACAAGGTTGCCCACTCTCACCACTATTATTCAACGTACTTTTGGAAGTTTTAGCCACAGCAATCAGAGAAGAAAAGGAAATAAGAGGAATCCAAATTGGAAAAGAAGAAGTAAAGCTGTCACTGTTTGTAGATGACATGATACTATACATAGAGAATCCTATAGATGCTACCAGAAAACTACTAGAGCTAATCAATGAATTTGGTAAAGTAGCAGGATACAAAATGAATGCACAGAAATCTCTTGCATTCCTATACACTAATGATGAAAAATCTAAAAGTGAAATCAAGAAAACACTCCCATTTACCACTGCAACAAAAAGAATAAAATATCTAGGAATAAACCTACCTAAGGAGACAAAAGACCTGTATGCAGAAAATTATAAGACACTGATGAAAGAAATTAAAGATGATACAAATAGATGGAGAGATATACCATGTTCTTGGATTGGAAGAATCAACATTGTGAAAATGAATCTCTACCCAAAGCAATCTACAGATTCAATGCAATCCCTATCAAACTACCACTGGCATTTTTCACAGAACTAGAACAAAAAAATTCACAATTTGTATGGAAACACAAAAGACCCCGAACAGCCAAAGCAATGTTGAGAACGAGAAACAGAGCTGGAGAAATCAGGCTCCCTGACTTCAGACTGTACTACAAAGCTACAGTAATCAAGACAGTATGGTACTGGCACATAAACAGAAAGATAGATCCATGGAAAAGGATAGAAAGCCCAGAGATAAACCCACGCACATATGGTCACCTTATCTTTGATAAAGGAGGGAGGAATGTACCATGGAGAAAGGACAGCCTCTTCAATAAGTGGTGCTGAGAAAACTGGACAGGTACATGTAAAAGTATGAGATTAGATCACTCCCTAACACCACACACAAAAATAAGCTCAAAATGGATTAAAGACCTAAATGTAAGGCCAGAAGCTATCAAACTCTTAGAGGAAAACATAGGCAGAACACTCTATGACATAAATCACTGCAAGATCCTTTTTGACCCACCTCCTAGAGAAATAGAAATAAAAACAAAAATAAACAAATGGGACCTAATGAAACTTCAAAGCTTTTGCACAGAAACGGAAAGCATAAATAAGACGAAAAGACAACCCTCAGAATGGGAGAAAATATTTGCAAATGAAGCAACTGACAAAGGATTAATCTCCAAAATTTATAAGCAGCTCATGCAGCTCAATAACAAAAAAACAATCAACCCCATCCAAAAATGGGCAGAAGACCTAAGTAGACATTTCTCCAAAGAAGACATACAGACTGCCAACAAACACATGAAAGAATGCTCAACATCACTAATCATTAGAGAAATGCAAATCAAAACTACAATGAGATATCATCTCACACCAGTCAGAATGGCCATCATCAAAAAATCTAGAAACAATAAATGCTGGAGAGGGTGTGGAGAAAAGGGAACACTCTTGCACTGCTGGTGGTAATGTAAATTGATACAGCCATTGTGGAGAACAGTATGGAGGTTCCTTAAAAAACTACAAATAGAACTACCATATGACCCAGCAATCGCAGTACTGGGCATATACCCTGAGAAAACCATAATTCAAAAGGAGTCATGTACCAAAATGTTCACTGCAGCTCTATTTACAATAGCCCGGAGATGGAAACAACCTAAGTGTGCATCATCAGATGAATGGATAAAGAAGATGTGGCACATATATACAATGGAATATTACTCAGCCATAAAAATAAATGAAATTGAGCTATTTGTAATGAGGTGGATGGACCTAGAGTCTGTCATACAGAGTGAAGTAAGTGAGAAAGAGAAAGACAAATACCATATGCTAACACATATATATGGAATTTAAGAAAAAAAAATGTCATGAAGAACCTAGGGGTAAGACAGGAATAAAGACACAGGCCTAGTAGAGAATGGACTTGAGGATATGGGGATGGGGAAGGGTAAGCTGTGACAAAGCGAGAGAGAGGCATGGACATGTATACACTACCAAATGCAAGGTAGCTAGTGGGAAGCAGCCGCATAGCACAGGGAGATCAGCTCGGTGGTTTGTGACCGCCTGGAGGGGTGGGATAGGGAGGGTGGGAGGGAGGGAGACGCAAGAGGGAAGAGAGATGGGAACATATGTATATGTATAACTGATTCACTTTATTATAAAGCAGAAACTAACACACCATTGTAAAGCAATTATACTCCAATAAAAGTGTAATAAATAAATAAATAAAAATAAAAAGGGGAGGTGGTTTGGTTAAAAAAAAAAGTTGCCCTAGCCAATATCAGTATGAGTCAATTTAAATATTAGTCTTTTGGAGAGAAAATATTATTAAATAGATTTCCTATGACAATGAGTTCAAAGGGTAATTTTCTAGTTATTGATCTTTTCCAGAACGAATTTCTTTGTAATTATTAGCCGCCTTTACAACGAAAAATTGCTTCAACCTTGTCTTTAAAGTGTTCCTTTGAGTCTATTCATCTTCCACCTACTCCTCCTCCCATAATAACTGTTTCCAGGAGAGTCTGAAAAGCTGACTAAGCAATAATCATCCTTTAACAGTGGACAGTTTTTTCCAGGGGAAGATTAGATTGTATTGCAAGCTGCACTTTCAAATAAGTAGGCAAAACCAAGCAACATCTGCCCTTGAACAAGTAAATTTTTGTGAAAACCAGTGAACTAGGACTCATAATTATAGATGACTTGGCAAAAATCTAGGTACACTAAAATAAAACAACTAAACTAATTATTTGTATGTCTTAAAATTGAGTATAAAAATATGTGTGTACTATTTAGCTTCCCTTTCTTTGATCTTTAGTGTGGAATCCCATAGGCACAGATTATGGGATGTTAACTGCAGTTGTATCAAAGTTTGTACATTAAGGAGTTTCATCTCTCAGTCATAAGAAAGATGCCATATAATACTTATGATAGAAAGTTTGATTATTTTAATATGTAGTTTACTTTCTGAGTCAATGCCTTTGTGTACTATTTTCAACAAGACTAAGAACACATATGTCTACAAAATCCTGAATAGAATTTCCGTGTTTCTTTTAATTGCTCATACAAGCCTGAAAACACCAGATGACACAAAGTTGTTGAATTATGGTGCTAGCAACAAATGGCCATGATCGGACATAGATGCCCTTTAATGATGGGTAGGTCATCCTGTCTTATGGTCTCTGATAAACATGCTTGAATCTGTCAAGATGCCACATTCCTGTTTTTTTTGTGTTTGTTTTTTAATTTTTTGGCTGTGCCACACAGCATGTGGTATTTTAGCTCCCCGACCAGGGATCAAACCTGAGCCCCCCGTAGTGGAAGCGTGGCGTCCTAACCACTGGACCACCAGGGAATTCCCAAGATGCCACATTCTTTGTATATAATAGGATCTCTTGTTTGGTAGTAGCTGTGCTCTAAAGTAAGCAGATGAATTCTTGTAAAGTTGAAATCAACTCATCCATAAAGTACATTCATGGTTGAGGGAATTCAACCCATTATGGTCATTCTGATGAGAGGAAAGAATGGAGGTCTGGACAGATATCTAGGCACTTAAACTATTTGTGCCAGTAAGATACCATCACATCCTTAGGACGGAAGTAGTAGAGAGATTTCTGAAGGGTTTACTGCATAGTCTTTAAATATTATGCCTCCCTAATTGTAATACATTTTAATAGATATATTTGTTGCTATGAGGAATAAATGAAACATGAAATTCCACTTTATAAGAAGTTAGACACTTAAGTCTAGACAACCTAAGAAAAATTGTACACATGGTTCTGCTGTACTATATTTCTCTTTAATTACATGGAAGGGAAGGTAGCTTGCGTAAGAATAAGAACACCAAAGGAGTTGTATCATTGCATTTTCAGTCATAAACAGTCTTGAGCAGGATGACCTAAAAATGAATGTCTCACAGGCAGGAAACTTTTTTATAGGGTCAAGACTCTAATATAGAATCAAAAGATTTCAGAAGCTTACTATGAAGCACAGCCTAGGATCAATATTACATTTATCAAAAGTCATAGTCAGAATATAGCACACTACCTCTGGTGTTATATGTCCCATTGTAGGATAGTAAGTATGTGAAAAACCTATTTGAATGTTCATAGATTTTCTGCAATCTTGAGTTTTGGATTTTATAAGAAACCCCATTTGTGGATGTGAGAAAGTAGGTCTGATACTCCAGAAAAAATTCATCGGAGTGAAGGCAACAGATGCCAATGTACAGCTGATCAAAGCACAGATAAGAAGTGTCAGGATGGTGGACAAACCACTTCCCAGTCTGATGTGTCTGCTGTTGTACCTCATCTGTCTAAGAAGCCCCAAACTTTGGACACACACATGGTCAGATATTCAATCCTGGTGGCTTTAAATCTTAGCTGATGGGACACAGAACACTTTAAACCGGTCCCATGTTAGCTATGTAGGGGCTGGTTTAGAGAACTCCTTTCTCTGCTAGAGTACTGAAGCTCACCAAGGTGTATCTACACATGCCATGAGAGCAACACTGATTTAGGCAGACTTATTGTAGAAGTACTATTCCTAACACCCATTTCCCAATTCAGGTTATTCTTCTGGTTCCTTCTCTTATTGGGATTTCCCAAAGTCTTCCTAAAATACTTCAATATCAATGATATTCAGAAATAATTTTATAAAATACATGACACCTACATCTTCAGGCATGCACATGTACTCTTGGTATTTCTTTGTGTGGTACCATACGTTATTGTTTACATGTGAATACGTTACCATAAATTATCAAGAACTGGAAGTATCTTTAATATATTCTGAACATGAAACATTCATGTGGTTATATTTTTTTTACATATAAAAAGCTGTATTCTGTAAAGTAACTTTTCTATACCTGTCACCCATCTAACCTCTTCTCAGCCCCCACTGCCTGTGGGTATCCACTCTTGCTAGTTTCTTAAGTATCCCGCCAGAGTTCATCTAGAGAAATACAACTGAATTTCATTATGTTCATATCCCCGTGTTAAATGTAAAAACAGCATTCTGTTCTCAACTGTTCCCATTGTTCTATGCATCCTGCCTTTTATTTATTTATTTATTTATTTGGTTAACAGGAGATCTTGTCATATTAGTACATAAAGAGCATCTCTTTTTTTTTCAGCTGCAATAATATGTCATTATATGGTTGTCAATATAAATGATATTATATCATTTCATATGTGTGCATCTGATTTGTAGGATAAATGTTCAAAAATTTAATTTCTGTCAACAATTATACAAATTTTTAATATTAATAAATATTGCCAAAGTTCTTCCATGCAGGTTATATCAATGTACACTTTTTTCAGCAACATATAATAAAACCTTGCCTTTGCTTGACCACTACCATCCTATTATAACATAGTATAGTAGAAAGAGTACTAGGTTTGGATTTTTACTAATTTTGCTGGTTAGGAAAGTTACCTCTTTAAATCTCAGTTTTCTCATCTATTAAAAAAGAACTATATTGCAAAGTTATTATGAGAATTAAATCAAATTATTATATAAAGTGTTGAGTATAGTTACGTACCACGTAGTTAATACCAAGTAAATAGAAACAATTGCTTTTTCCCTAACTTTCAAATCATGATGTATATTATACTTATCTTAATTTGAGAAAAAACTACTTTTTGCATGACTTCATTTTCATTAGCTATAGTAATTATTATATTAGCTTACCAACTAATAGTATATAGTTAACCTACTAATGCAAATGTGCACCGAGCACTCACTCACTGCTTTCCTTTATGGAGTAAACAGAAACTGAAGCACAGCACATGAATAAGAGAATAACAAATGTAGGCTTGAGAAACTGACACAGAAAGACGTGGCATTTCTGTTTAAACACAGAATATGAAATCCATGCAGCTATCTCTGTTCTCTCTAAAACCACATGACAACAAGAGTAAAGGGACAAAAAAATAATTTTTAACAAATGACAAAAGGACAAAGAGTATGGTATAGGAAACCACAGCAAATAATAGTTATTGTTATTAATCATTAATGATATTAATAACTTAATATTAATATGTAATATATCTAATAATTATCAGTTATATAGGTGAATGAATATTATTAACAAATATGTCATATTAATAATATTAATACATGAACAAATTTGAACATAATAAAAATAAATATTAACAATTATACTTACTATTAGTGAGAGTAATGCTATTTTTAAGTTAGAAAGCGGAGAAAAAGAGTGGTAAGTTACTCAGCACGTAGGAGAAAGTTGAAACTGATGATATTAATGGAAAAAGAGAAGCAGCAAGCTAATTTGCACCACAGAACCCCAGAAAGGACCTTTCTATTAGGCCAAGATAGGAAATGAAATTCAAGTAGACTATATGGCTTGACAGTGATTGGCTACACAGTCCACACTACACAAACACAGTGCATGAATGCACTGACTACTGATCTAATCCCATATTATATTATACCTATATAAAAAGAAGGGAACTCTGTGTAACGAATCACTGTCAATAGTTAGGGGGTCAATAAATTATATAATAAATTGAAAAAATAAATAGTGTAAGCATGTCATTTAGAGATACAGAGACAATCACACAGCTAAAGTGTTGAAAGTCGTTGCCTCTGGGGAATGTAAGTGGAAGGATTTAGGGGGAAAGATAGGGTGCTATTTTTATCATTAAGCTTAAAGTATTATTTGAATTTTTAAACTATATGTATGAGTCATTTCTGAAGACAAATAAATTGAAATAAAGAGGAAAAAAAAGAAGGTTAAGCTAAATGTAGAGAGAGAATGATGCACCTTTTCTTTAAGTAAGTTTAGAAAGAGCTGTGTGCTGGGCAAGTTACTTCTTTAGAGGTACAACTAGTCTTTTGTACAGGAATTTGGTAGTACACACTGTTTAACATACTTAACTAAGATTTAAGATAACAATGATTAGTTCCTTGATTGTGCTTTTAGAGATGTTAAAATTTTTTGTAACCAATTGGCTTCCAGGATACTTCTCTACCCATCCCCATCCCCAATATAAAAATGATTCACTAGCATATCTTCCCAGATATCTTAGAAGAAGAGCAGGGAAGGAAAACAGTGAAAAGACCAGGCATTAAGTCTAAAAAATAATAATCCTCATACTTCACCCTATCATACAGATACAGATACACTCTCACACATCACACATCACCTCAGCACTCCACCCTCCACCCCCAACGATTAAACACTGGGACCTCCCATTGATCTGAAACTACCTTACAGCCCAGAACAATACCAGGTCATCGTTTTGCAATCAAAATTCTCCAGTGCTTGAGAAACTGTTTGTATTTAATATAGTCAACTATGGCCCATATGGGGCCTCAGAGGGCAGCTAGAATCAATACAACGTTATACGTTCTTGACCTTTAAAATGTGTTCTCATCTCTTCTTCCAATGGGCATATCCTTTCCTAAATTATTGCCTTGGAATCTTGAACATTCACTTGAAAGAGACTGTTTCTAAATTTAAATTAAGCAGCATCCAAGGCACTCCTTTCTATTTTCTGATTAATAAAAATATTCACACGTTTAAGTTGGACAGTAGCTGAGGAATGCTGCATTTTGAATATCACCATAGTACCTACCCATGGCAGGATCTCAGAACTTGGTCGTGGTCACTCAGATATTTAGTGATAAATTCAGGCATGGGACCTAGTTTGGGATTATTGTCACTATATTGGCTGCCTCTCAGGAGAGAATTTGTAGCATGAATTCAACACAGGTAAGAGAACTGCAAATAGAATCTATGTCATCCATTATTTCAGCCTGTTTCATAAAAAAAAATTCTCTTTCATTTTTCTCTGTCTTTTTAAGGGAAGGTTTACCTTGATTCACCATTTTTTTTTCTTCCCAAGCACTCGCATTCTATTTGTTGGGTGGATCTCTCTTCCCTTTATTTCCACTTGACCTATATTTCTAGATTCCTTGAATTACCTTTAATTATCTTTCAGTTTCCATCCCTTGTTTGTATTTGATTTTCATTGTTGGTACTAATTTTAAAACAAAATTAGTCTTGGATCACTAGAAGTCTAACACAGGTAGTTTCTGCCCTGAACTTCTTTTCTGACCTGCTGATACTGCTCTGTAAAGTAGAGGCTGCCAAGAATAGGAATGGGAGCTTGCAAAGTGTTCAGAGGAATTTAAGAAACATATTTTTTCTCACATCTGGGGAGCTCATTACTTCATCTTTCTTAATGAAAATGATGATGATGATGATAATGACAAGAAGAGTGATTGGTAATGTGATAATCATGAAGATAACAGCAAGTAGAAACTGCTGTGATAGTAGTAGTATTACTACTATTGCAGTATTGTAGTAGCAGTGGTGGCGGTAGTAGTAGTAGTGCTAGTGGTGGTAGTAGTGATAGTAGTAGTACTACTAGTGGTGATGGTGGTGGTAGTAGTAGTGTTGGTGGTGGTGGTAGTAGTAGTAACAGTAGTGCTAGTGGCAGCAGTAGTACTACTACTAGTAGTATAGTGGTAGTATAGTATAGTAGTATACTAGTAGTATACTACTACTAGTAGTAGTAGTGGTGGTGATAGTAGTAGTGGTGGTGGTGGTGGTGGTGGTAGTAGTACTAATGGTAGTGGTGGTGACAGAAGCAACAGCAGTCCCAGCAGTAGCAAATACTCAATACTGGGCATTTGATCATGTCTTTCCCACCATCCTATAAACATCCTTTTTATTAAGTTGAGTCATACGTTAACTTGTTAATATTCAACCAATTTTGAACCACTAAATGGAATTTTATACACAGATGAGAAAGTGAAGTTTCAGGAAATTAAATAACTTATCTGAAGGTAAGTTATCAAATAACTTATCTAAATACCTGGGGAAATAACTGGCAGAATTCAGACCTTGGTAAACCTGATTCAAAAATCCATGCCCTTATTATTCTCTGCACCTTAAGTTCTCATGTTTAACAAACTTTTCTACCAAGATTTGCCATTTGTATAAAGATAGGAAGAGTTATGGCTTCCTTTTCGCCCATGTTCCCTAAAGATCCCAATCTTCTAAATGAGACTGTTTTTTGGTATATCATACATCAAGTTGTATTTAATAAATGTTTAAAATGGGAAATCCATGTCATTCATTTTTATGTGCTTCAAGATACCTATGGAACACCACAATAAGTGGTCACAGAATCGGACTGGATTAGATGACTGGGAAAACTAAATTCCTCCTAAGGTCCACCTGTTGGAAAGTTGTGTTGCTAATATTCAGTGAGTTGCTCCCCACATCTCAAATAAGGTGAGTAGACAGTGTTAATGTCACAGTAGTAAATGTGTACAGTCTATACATTTTGTTTTGATATGTAACAATGGCAAGTAATATAATCTGCTCACTTTGGTAAGATACTGGTTTCATTTTTGTAATTAAACATTTTTTTGTTGTTGTTTCCTTGCTTATTTTGTTACCAGTGACGAGTTATGAGGTTTGGGAATTTTCTCAGAGAAAGAAACAGTTCCCAAGAGGGCAGTCAAGTTCAAGTAAAGTAAGAAAGATGAAGTTCATCTGTCCATAGCAAAGCAGCACAGAATTCAGTCTACTTCCCCAGCTGTAAAAGGCAAACCAGCCACAGGGACACATGTAGGCAATGCAACGATTACTGTGCCTTGCTGTGCTTTTGCCAAGGGATACTAATATGATAGACAAGTATCGATCACTTAAGGTATACATAACAGCAGTATCCAGAGACATGCATGCTAGATCCCTGTCCATTTCACACATGGGAAAACTAGTACAATACAGAGTGATTAAACTCTGCAGCAGGGCTTCCCTGGTGGCGCAGTGGTTGGGAGTCCGCCTGCCGATGCAGGGGACACGGGTTCATGCCCCGGTCCAGGAGGATCCCACATGCCGCGGAGCGGCTGGGCCTGTGAGCCATGGCCGCTGGCCCTGCATGACCGGAGCCTGTGCTCCGCAACGGGAGAGGCCACAGCAGTGAGAGGCCCACGTACCGCAAAAAGACAAAAACAAAAACAAAAACTCTGCAGCAATCAGGAGAAAAGTCTAGAAGAGATCTAGAAGAGCTCCTGGTCGTAAAATAATGGTGCACGTACACAGCCCTTCATTAGTTACATCCATTACAATTGCTTTCAGTACACAGTCTCTGGCAGGAGATGGAAGGAAAAAGAAAAAGGCAGCCAGCAGGAAATAGAAAGGCTTCCAATTTGATGGCATTTTCTTGAAAATAAAAAGGAGTTATAATAGGCAAACTTGAAAAACAAATATACGACACAAAAAGCAATTTTCTTAGCTACTTATTTTCAGTCTTGCCCCTGTTATTTTAGTACTGAGTTAGAACACAACTTTTTCCTTTACTCTCTACTTTTGTTTTGAGTGGGATACTAAAATCAAGGTGTTATGATGTGGTGGAGAGGAGAACCTATTGTTATAAAAACAGCATGTGGCCCTAAAAATCTAACCATTGATCACCAGGTAAAAACATACAGAGAGTGGAGTCTTATCTTGAAGTCAATCTAGTCCCAGGGCCTCACTTTCTAGGTGATGGAATTGAGGTCCAAAAAAATTAAATGATTGCTAATTATTGTGCAAGCCAGATAAATGCTGTGCATTACACGGATATTCCAAGCTGCTGGACATCAACCTAAAGAATTATTTAAAGCCATAGCTCAGAAAAGAGTCCAGGGTTACAAAAATACTCCATTCAGCACAGTTCTGCTCCTGACAGAAGCACAAAAGATGGTTTCTTGCAAATCATGGTGGTAGTTCTAATAGCTACCAACTACTGAAGCCTATGTTCTCTCCTTAAGTCACTACAGATAAATCATATCCTGAACCTAATTAAAATGTTGACTTCTCTACCTTTTGAGGTAGTCATATGGTTATGTTTAGTGTCCTAGGAACCAGATGCTAGGTGAACAAAGATGAATAATCAATCCTTGGTCCTTAATCTCAAAGAATCCATGCTATGATCTGAAGACAGATTGTTATAATACAGTGAATTATGGGAGCTGAAAAGAGAGCAGTAACCTAGCCTGAAGAGAGGGGGCAGATGACAAAAGCTACACAATAGCTTTTCCTTTGTCTTAAATTCACCTGTTAGAAGCTTCAAGAAGCTAGTTCTAACATTGGCTAGTTTGAACCCATCTACGTTCTCCCTAAGTAAAGTCCTCATTATTTAACAAGCCAAGATTATTTAACCCCACGCAAGTGTCATAGTCTTTAAAATCGATCCTCACATATCAGAGATTGCCAATTCTGGAGAGCCAGAGGTTTGTTTCAAAATTCTTACCTGTTCTCTGAGTGGGCCTCACAGAGGTAAGGATAGGTTAAATATTTCCCTATAAGACAGAGAGCTGTATACCTTTATAATAAAGATGAGAAAAAGTCTTTCCCTTACATGGTTTCAAAAAGCCTTTAATTGCACCCTCTTAGTAAGTTGGAGGGTTTTTCTAAACCTACTGACAATGAGGCTAAGACAGATGTGTAAGACATATAAATTATGTAGAAATCTGACCATATTTTAATCATTCTTTTGATTACCTGTTTGTTTTTCTTCACTGCACCTTTATACTAAACCTTACAGTCAGGATGGGAACACAAGACACACTCAAAATACAGACCCAGCATTTTAGATGTGCTTTATAGAAGAAGGATGGAGAAGAGAATGACAAAGCTCACAAGTGAGCTATTCAAATATTTAAATGTTGAATGCACTGTGATTGACATTTCATCTAGTCTAAAGACTTTAGTCCCAAATTCCACTGCCTTTCACCAAAAGGAATCAATTCACAAAATGTTCAATGTGTTCTCAGGATACCTGCAACTCTATCACAAAGCCCCGTCGGCAGAAAGGTCACCTACTACAGGCATCATGCAAAAACCTGCTTTCGTTATGAATTAAGTTTGAATATATGAAATCATTTCTTTTAAAGAAAAGAAAAGAAACTCCCTGTTGATTGAGATTTCATCGAGAATGGCCTAAATGTTGCAGAGTACTATTCTTAGGCATATTCTTTCATTGGGCTTTTCTTTGAAAAAATAAATTATTGGTACATCAGGTATGGCCTCAAGATATGTGTGGATAACTACTTTTATTGAAAGCTTAATACATACCAGATTCTGAGCAAAGCACTTGCTTTATATGCTTTTTCTCATTTAGTCCTCTCTAGAATATTATAAGGGAAAGTTTTCTTACCTCCATTTTATCGGTGAAGAGACCAAGATTTAGGAAGGCTAAGCAACTTGTCCCAGGTCAAATATTCAATGGCTCTTTGGAGGTGGAGGGATGATTTCAAACAAGCCATCTGACTCTAAAAGACAGTGTTTGTAATATCCTCTTGCAGTCATGAAAATAAAGAGGAAAACCTCCTTCCTAGTAATATCGTCATGAATGACTGATTTTGAATGATCAAAGGAAGCCCAGAGATGATTTTAACCAATGTCCTCATTTTACAGATAAGAAACCGCCTTTAAACTTCCCTTTTTATCTGTATGGACATAACATAAATTATAAGAATCTATATGTCTGGTACGGTAAAAGTTTATTTCAATAAATACTGTATTTTTAATGAAGTATAGTTGATTTACAATGTTGTATTAGTTTCAGGTGTACAGCACAGTGATTCAGTTATACATATTCTGTTTCAGATTCTTGTCCCATATAGGTTATTACAAAATATTGAGTATAATTCCCTGTGCTATACAGTAGGTCCTTGTTGGTTAACTATTTTATATATAGTAGTGTGTATATGTTAATCCCAACCTAAATACTCTTGCTTTAAAAAAATTCAAATATGAAAAAAAATACAGTAGCTTCCTAGGAAAACAGCTATTTATACTGCTCTGTGGCCTCTTCCAAGCTTTACATATAACAAACAATGCACACAATGGATAGGATCACATCATCACACTGTGTATTACTTTTCTCACAGTATATTGTTTTTCATGTACCTGGATAGTCTGCACATTCATCATTTTAATGGCTATGTAATATTCCATCAAGCAGATGAAACATAAAACCAATTCACTGTTTTTATAAAACATCTGACTTTATTTACTAAATGCAAACTAAGTTTGTGTGAGCACGTATTAGAAATTGCTAGACACATTTTCAATGAAAAAAACCATTGCAGGAATAGGCAGATTGTTATCTATGTTCCACAAACCAGATTTGAGAGAAATGTTTTAATGAAATGCATAGAGATTTATTTATTCTGATTTGAGATTTTGAGGTATGGAATAGCAATTCTATGTCTGTCATTTGTAATACAGATTATTGTTATTATGATTATATATGAAGCTTTGTGAATGCACCCTGCACTTTATGAATATATCATAGAGATAAAGCAGGACTCTGCCCCCAATGCTTATGAAAAAAGAAAAAAATGGGTAAAGTACAGATAATTGTGAACATTGAACAGAGATGCATATTAGTAGATGAAGACTTCACAGAAAATGTAAGATTTGAGAATGATTTTAAATGGGAAAGGAAAGACCCTAGATAAAAAATAAATTTATAGTGACGACATCTCTAGGTTTACTTTTAACCAGCTGACAGACTTCATTGACTGCTTCTCTCAAGCACATAATTTAACTTCTGTAATTCTCTATTATCTGAGAGGAGCTTATCTACCTTTTGTGGACAGTTTAACTCTCAGAGGACTAGCTTTTCTGTTTATTTATCCCCAATTAGACTTGTTTCTACCTTCCCTGAGATATTAGCACCTGTCATGTTGAAGTCAACTTTTGCTTAAGGTATGTATCCTGTATTAATCCTTTATAGAATACATTTCATTTTACACTTTATTAAATTCAAAAGATCAAGGGAATAAGCAGGAGGTTTGATGGCAGTGTAGCCACTAGGATTGAGTGATAGGGAAGTGTTTCATAAAGAAATTAATTGATCCAAGTACTGAAGGAAAATTAGGATATAGTAAAGCCATCAAGGGGGGATAGGGCATCTCACACAGGGAAGCATGGAACATCACGGGCATTATACATGGTGTCCATAATGTCTGGAAACATTGACAAATGTACATATAAATGTTTACAAATGAATTATTGATATTACATTAAAATACATGGCATATTCAAAAACACCACATGGTACGTTCTATGTGGCACTCCTTACTAATAGTGCAGTTAAATGGGCTGCACAAAATTACAATGAATACAGTGCATTAATGAAGTACTTCCATCAATCTTTGCATATGCATCTATGATTCATTGCTTTAGATGAATTACACCTCTGATTTTCACTGAATAAATCTTCACATTTAACGTAGCCCATAAAAAAGTAAGCCTGGGTGTTCAGAAGTAAATTAAAAAAAAAACTTATCTATGTTTCTAGATTTTATGGCAATGCTATAGGATCTGCTGGCAGTTCAGTATGGCTAGAGGGTAGGATGTACATTGAGGAGGGAAGGCAGGAAGGAAGAACATGTATTTGGAGAGGGGCCCCAGTCATTCCAGCTATCTCAGCTGTATTAGTTTCCTTTTGCTGCTATAACAAATTTACCACAAATTTAGTGGCTTAAAACAACAAAAAAACATTCTCTTATAATTCTGAAGGTTAGAAGTCCAAAATCAGATATGCTAAGTTAAAATCAAGGTGTCAGGAGTTCTGGTTCCTTCTTGAGGCTCTGAGGAGAGGCTTTTTCAGCTTCTAGTGTCTGACTATATCCCCTGTCTTATGGGCTCTTCCTCCATCTCCAAAGTTCATCATTGCAATCTATGCTTCTGTCATCACATCACCTTCTTCTCTTCTGTAGAAGTATCTCCCTCTACCTCCCTCTCATAAGAACACTTGTGATGATATCACTGGACCCACCTGGATAATCCACTATACTCCCCCATCTCTAGATCTTTCACTTAATCACACCTGCAGAATCCCTTTTGCTATATAAAATAATATATTCACAGGTTCCAGGGACCAGGAAGTGAGCATCTTGGTAGTGGGGGGGGCATTATTCAGTCTACCACACCAGCAAAGTTCCTTCTAGACCAATCAGCCCCCCGAAAACTGCCAGATAACTTCAGCCACATGAGTGAAATCAGCTGATCCCAGCAAGATCAGAACTGCCCAGTTTAGCCCAAGCTAAATTACCCACCAGCAGGATACTGAGCTAAAAATATATGATTGTTGTTTTAAGCTACTATGTTTTGAAGAGGTTTGCTATGTTCAACAGGTAAAAAAAAAAAAATCAATCTGCAAAATTTCTGTATGAGGAAACTATGGGTTCATCCAGGTGGCCATATTGGCAAGTAAAATTATGGATTTTGACTTGAGCTAGAAATTCAGGGTCACCTAACTGAATTTTAAACCAACAAGCAAAATGCACAGACTTGATTCCTATACTATGAGGTCATATTGGTAGCACCATGCTTACCATCCAATGGGGAGAGCATAGGACTTTGAGATTCTCCTATTCATAAACACTTAATTATAATTTCTCTTTTTTGAAAGGGTAAGTCTAATACTTTTAGAAAAATGCATTTCTCAGTAGGGATTCTAGTTTCAGCTTTTGTCTTCCAACTCAGAGCCCTGCCTTGAGAAGTTGTTGTGAGGACACAGTGAGGTAAAGTATACAAAAACCTACAACAGAGCCAGACACTCAGGAAAATGCCCATGGGTGTTATCTATTATTATTACCATCTCTTCACAGGGCCTGCACACAGTTAAGGACTCATCATCACCCAAGAAACCATGGGTTACTTCTACTGAGTAAGCCATAGGAGTGCCTTGACTTTCTAAAACCAACAGGCAGTCTTCTTATTTCATCTTTGCTGTGAGACCTTTCTTTGTGAAATGCTAATTCTACAAAGACTAGAATAGGTGAAAAAGAAATGAACTAGGTTTCTAGTCTTAGATCTGCTGCAAACCGTGTCATTTTATTTTTTTTAATTTAAAAAAAATTTTTTTATATAAACTAATTTTATTTTTATGCAGTATACATTTTATTACTTTGTACTAATACATCCTCATATTACAAAGGCAATTTAGTGGAAGAATGTTTCTTTTGATATTTGAATAATCTGAAAGAACACAAACAGAATTATACATTAAAAAATACTCATTTGGATAACAATAACAACAACAAAAAAAGACAAGTTAAACAACAAAAAAAATTTTCCTTTCTTACAGGTGGACATTGAAGTGGATCTCATTTGGTTTTCTTTTTAAAAGCCTCCAAAGATAAAAGCAGCTTAAAATCTAATTAAAATGAATAAAAAATGTTTACTAAATTATTGGTCTCCAGCACCATTTTCTGTTGTTTTGATGCAGGTTCTTCTTTGTCTGTTTCTTCTCTTGTGCTCTTTTTACTGGTCTAGATGCACCATTTTCATCATGTTCATCATCACTATCAAATTTAGTTTTCTTGCCCTGAAACTGTACTTTTCCTTTAGCAGACCCAGTCTGGGCAGCTTTATTTCCCTTTCCTTTTCCTTTAAATCTGCGACCTTTTGACTTCCATTTGTTTAGGGATTCTTGTTGATCTTCTATTATTTTTTTCAATGCTTCTTTTTCCACATCTCCTTCTAGTACTTTCCAGGTGACCTCTTTGTTCCTTAATTGTAGGTTACCATTATTTGCGTCTTTTGCTTCATCCAGTGTTTCCTTAGCTTTTTCTTTAAGCAGAATTATTCCCTCTTTGGCTCCTCTGACAAAGTCTATCCATTTTATTTCACCATGATTTGAGAAAAGGATATGCAAATCTTCTCTACATGTCTGATCATCTAAGTCCCCCGAGAATTTCAGCAAGCAGCTAATCTTTTCTTCTAGAGATTTCATTTCAGCATTTTCTGCTAACTTTTGTTTTTCTTCTTGCTCTTGTTTAGCTCATAATTTAGCATCTATTTTATTTTGCTTTCTTTCTGCATTTTTTTTTTGCAAAGTAATCTTCCTTGAAAAGTATTAGCAGGTCTGTGTCTTTGTACTTCTGGCCAGGGGCCTCGACAAACTTAGCAGATTCAATGGTATCAAATACAGCAAATATTGATCCCTTAAATGCTTTGTGCAATGTTCTTTTCATCTGAATATTTAGTACCTGACCTTTATCTTCCAACCATTCTTTTATGTCATCAAGGGTTGCATCAACTGGGAAGCCTTTAATATAAACAGATCTGTTTTTTACATCATTTTTATACTCATCAGTCACTTCAGGGAGGGGTTTGCTTGGAGATCTTCTAATTTTAGTTTTATCTTCACTTATTTCCATGAGTTCCACCTTTGATTTGCTCAATACTTCTACTACTACATTAAAGTCTGTTGTCAGACAGTTTAACCTATTAAATTTTATCATTATCTCCAAAGGTACCCAGCCTTCATCCAGTTTGATCTGTTCCTTTAAAAATTTGTCACGTGGCAAATTGAAGTCACCAAAATAATACTCGATTTGATGACAGATTTTGACCTCCAGAGCAGTCATTTTTTCATTATCACCATTTTCTGCCATCCTGGCTATCTTTAAGTTCCCGGTCCCACAGAGACATGCCACAGGTCACTAACAGTGACAGCAACGTCTCCTCTCCCCAGCGCCTGGAGGCTTGCCCAACGCACCTAAAGAAGATGGGGGTCGTCCCGGCAACCCTTGCAGCCAGGGTAGGTGGGGCTTCGGGCCTTACTGTGTCATTTTAAACAAGTCACTTAACCTCTCTGTGCCTCACTTTCCCTGTGTTCTAATATTTATTTAGTCAGCTTCGGGGAGCAATTGTAGGTATCAGCTGAACCAATTAATCAATCAGATGAACTGAGCACTAATGATGGCCTTGGCAATGTGCTAGCTATCTTGAAAACTTAGAAGTAAGTTATTGCCAGTCCCAGCTTTATAAGCTGTACCCTTTGTCTTAGTCCACTAGAGCTGCTCTAACAGAATACCATGGACTGGGTGGTTTATAAACAACAAAAATTTATTTCTTACAGTTCTGGAGGCTGTGAAGTCCAAGATCAAGGTGCTGGCAGATCCAGTGTCTGGTGTGGGCTCACTTCCTGGTTTATAGACCCTTATTTTTACTGTGTCCTCACATGGCAGAAGGGGTGAGGGATCTCTCTTATAAAGTTACTAATCCCATTTATGAAAGGCTCAGTCCTCATGACCTAATCACCTCTGAAAGGCACCCCCTCCAAATACCACCACATAGGCGATATAGGTTTCAACATGTGAGTTTTGGAAAGACATAAGCACCCCCTTTCATGCATATACAAGGGATTCCTGTTCCTGGATTAATGATACTACTCTAGAAAAAATAAAATGTACCTTCCAAGTTCTGTGTACATAACCATAAACACAGATATTATTTTAAGGTTTGCATTTAATATTGAAAAATCATGCAAAAATATGACAGAGAACACATGTATAAATTGTCCTTCAAATTTACAAGAATTAGAGTAAAGGGGTTAAAAAAATTCCTCTCAACTCTCAAACGCAAAGAGGATGGGAGTGGAAACAACTATAGTTAAGACACATCAAGAAAATTTTTGAAGCTGAAAGCAGATAGACAATTCTTTATGACTTTGCAGATGAAAGAAGAGTAAGAATCTTTATGATGGAAGCCAAGAAACAAGTGGTTTCTTGTCACAGAACCCAGTAAAATTCCTGGAATTATAAGTAGCAGATATCTCAAGATTCAGTGGGGATCAAGATGTAAAGATTGGTTGAATGCTTGCATCTAGTTAGATCCTTAGATCTGTATAGCATGACAAATAACACTCCCTCCTAGTCTTTCATATGCATACACAGACACATAGCAGAAAAAGACAAGTCACTTATTCTCTGGAGTGTTTGAATAAGAGGGCTTCCCTAAGAACAGTGGTTCTCAACCAGGTTCAGTTTGCCTCCAAGGGAAGATGGTTTTTGTCCCCAGTTGGGGGGTGGGGGTGATGTTATTGGCATCTAGTGGGTAGATGTCAGAGATGCTGCTAACATCCTACAATTACAGGATGGTCCAAACAACAAAGAATTATTCAATCCTAAGCATCAATAATGCAGAGGTTCAGAAATCCTGCTCTAGAATATCAGAAAAAGTTGAGGGTGGGATGAAATATTAAAACCAGAAGAATTAAATGTGTATCTACACACTAAATGGTGAGAGCTATGTCTTGAATTATGAGTCTCCTTTATCCTCTTTACTCACCTAGCTCAGTTCTAAGAAACCTGACAATTTGCTTTATAACTTCCAGGCAGGTGATCAGAGGCTTCCTTTCTTGGGAAAACACTGTCTAGAAGAAAAGACCTGTGGATTCCAATAGCAGGAGCCTCCCTCCAGCTGACCACTCTAAAGTAAAGCCTGCCATCTTCAATCAGAGTTGTGACACACTGTGCTTAAATATAAATGGACAGGAAAGGATCAGCAGACATTGAGAAGAGTTATGACCTGAATGATATAGACCAAAACAGAGGAAGGAAGGGAGGGAGGGAGGGAGGGAGGAAGGAAGGAAGGAGAGGGAGGGAGGGAGGGAAAGAGGAAAGAAAGAAAGGAAGGAAGAAAGAAAGGAGGGAGGGAGGGAGGAAGGAAGGAAGGAAGGAAAGAAAGGAAGGAAGGAAGGAAGGAAGGAAGGAAGGAAGGAAGGAAGGAAGGAAGGAAGGAAGGAAGGAAGGAACCAAAACAAGAAAAAGAAAAGAAAGAAAAAAAAAAGAAACTTGAAGGAAACAGAGATAAGGCAGGAAGTAAAAGGAAAAACATGCTTAATATCGTCACAGATGTTAGTCAGGCTATGAAATAGGAAAAAGATGCTATAAGAAAGGCATATTAAGAGAACCAAGAAAAGGAACTCTAAACATTCATAGATAATATGAAGGAAATTTCCTAGGAAGATTAAAGACAGTGAGGTTTGTGATACTACCACAAACATTCACCAGGGCTTGCTCTTGTGAACTGGCAGTTGCTGGTTTTGTCTTATTTTCTCCATAAATATTCCACAAAGTATGTCACACAAATAATTCATACAAATACTCTGTATAAATCATACTAATAAAATGTAGATGGGCAGCAAATAAACGGAAAGAAAATCAGTTCAAAGGAAAATAAAAATACTTTTGACCATAAATCAACCGAGAGGTTATAGTTTGACTTCAAACCTACTTCAGTAAATTTGTTAAAAAATGAATGAAAGGGTAGTGATATAAATCACCCTTGTTTGTGAAAACACAGTGACAGGGAGTTTCTCTTCTATTTTTTCTTATTATATTTACTTAGAAAAATATCAGAAATCCCAGTTACCATAGCTTTTTGATTGGCATAGGGCTGAATAATAAAAACTTGTCTGGGGTAGTTAAAATCTGCTTTACTTTACACTGATTCCTTTCTCATGCAGCTTTTCAGGTCAGCTGTGACATACAGCAAGCTACCCCTCTACCGAGATGTTTCCTTCAGGTTAGTGTTGGACATCATAGTTCTTACAAAGCTCTCATAAAGGGGTTATGATACATACATACCTCCATTTGTCTGATGCTTTTATTAGATGAGGGCCATCTACTACTAACCTTAGACATTCTCAAGGAGCCAGTAAGTTTGAAAAAGACTGCTGTTAAGGACCGATTTTATTAATAATGAACCTAAGCTCTGTACTTCAGTAATACTTTTCTTCTAAGAGTCCTGAACTATCAATACTTTGTGATTTAAATGAATTAAGGCCTATAAGACCCTTCGAGCTAGAGAAGACATGTTTTTGAAGTAGAAGATCTAAGAAAGAGAGATATAGAGTTAGTTTTACATTTAAAAAGTGAAATGAAAAATCACCATCCCTAGACCACCACCTCGCACGGCCCGTGGTCGTATAGTGAGGGTACAGAGCTGAGGGGAGGGCCCCTTCCTGTCTTCTTGTCCCAGCCCTCCTCCAGCCCCTCAGCTTCCCAGACCCTCATGCAGCTGGTTGTAATTTCTTCCAGGAGCTCTTTTACTGTCTACCTTTCGGGATTAAAAAAAAAAAAAAAAAAATCAAAAACTTAAAAGACACACACACACACACACACAAGTTTAAAAAAGCAAAGTGCAGAGAGAGGAAGCAGTGACATTTTTTTTTTTTGGTAATTATGCTTTTTTTTTTAATTTTTAGTATTTTTCAGTTTCTACTGTGGGTCAGCTATTGATATTTCATCAGGATAACCATTTCTTTGCTGAGTTCGGGTGACTGAAAGAGAGCCACACCCTCAAAACAAAACACACAAAACCACAGAATCACCTTTAATCTAACTTTTTATACAATGTCTCAGTTTCCCGTAACTTTGCACACAAGCTTCTGTGTTGAGTTGAATTGTACCTGCTTTTTTTATTTGCAGAGAGTGTGACTATTGAACTTGAAACGTTTTAAAAAGAATCACCTTTCTTCCCTTTTCTCTCATTTATTGTGTTATGTCCCACCTTGCTCTCTATACCCCTCTTCTCTTTTCCCTGGTTCCTCCTTCCTCTGCTTCCTCCATAGTCTTTTTCTTTTCCTATCTTACCAACAGTCTCATATTCTCAGACCTCGAACCAAACATGATGGGGGTCTTTCTGTATGAATCCGAACAAATCACTGAATCAATGTGGGGTTGGAATTAGGAGAGGGGCTCCCTTTCTACTTGACTTTGTTTAATCCACTTGGGAAGGTGGCTACATAATCCTTTCCTTCTGCTAAGCTCCCTCTTCTGCCCACAGTCCCATTTGTTAGGGGAGAAAGCAGTGTGCCACTATGAGTTCTGGCTTCCCCTTTCTCCCCACTGTGTCCTATTTGGATATGACGCTCAGGCCAAGTGGCCTTCCCATTCTCAGCGATGGGAGAAAGAGGTCTCAGATCCTTTTAGTCTCCCTGCTCTGGTCCTTAAGCCTTGGGATTTGATAGAGTACACAATGACTAATGCATAATACCTTGGAATCAGAGTACCATTGCTTTTGGAAAAAAGATCTCCACCACTTTAGTCTGAGCAGAAAGAATTCTCTCTCTAGTTCAGGGGTAGGCAAACTATAGTGGGCCAAATCTGGCTGAGGCCTTGTGATGGTTGACTTTATGTGTCCACCTGAAGGATGTTTTGGGATTAGATTTATATTAGAATCAGTGGAGGCTGAGTAAAGCAGATCACCCTCCACAGTGTGGGTGGGTCTCATATATTGTTCTGAATAGAACAAAAAGCAGGAGGGAAGTTCTGCAGCAGATGGCCTTCAGGCTTGAGATGCACTTTGGCTCTTTTCTCACGGTCTCCAACCTGACAGCTCGAGGACTTGAACTGCAGCTTCAACCTCTCCCTGGAGCTCTGGCCTGCTGGTCTACCCTGCAGATTTTGGACTTGCCAGCCTCCATAATTGTATGAGTCAATTCCTTAACATCTCTTTCTGTATATGGACACATCCTAGTGGTTCTGTTTCTCTGAAGAACCCTGGATAGTAAAGACCTGTTTTTGTAAATAGAATGTTATTGGAAGACAGCCATGTCCATTCATCCACGTATGGTCTGTATAGCTGCAGGGTTGAGTAACTGCAACAGAGACACTGAATGACCCACAAAGCTGAAAATATTTACTATCTGGCCCTTTACAGAAAAAGGTTGCCAACCTTCGCTCCAGCTGATGCCCTATCCCTCTTCCCACTAAGAAAACATTGCATGATTGGAAGCTTCTCCTGCCACCCCGGGCTGCTAGCTTTCCCTTATTCATTTTGCCTCAGTACTCAGCATGCCTGCCTCTATTTGAGCACTTAGGATATAAACGTATCCATCTCTGTGTCTCACACAAGAGGGTGAGCTCCTAGAGGTCCAGGGCTGTCTTACTGTTTTATTTATTTTTGTTTTGAATTTTGTTCATGTTCAGAATCCAATAGATATCTCTTGAGGAAATAAATTACTAAAACAACAGTAGATGACATTTGCTAATTGAGCCCCTGTGATGTGCCTATCTCTATGTTAAGCTATTTACATACATTATCTCACTGAATTCAGGTAACAGCTCCGTAATTATCCCCATTTTGCACATGTAGAAACTGAGACCCAGGGAGGATGTGGCTTGCCCATGGTTATACAGCCAGGAAAGTGCCGATGTGGGATTTGAGTGCCGACAATCTGACTCCCAAGCCCAGACTCTGATCTATCAACCCCTCCTCAATACAATGAATAAAGCTGCAGCTCTGGGCCCATCTTAGACTTGCTGTTTCTGTGATGTCTGAAAGCTATTATTTTAACAAAATCAGTGTACAATATATTTTAAAGTTCAGGGTGCCTGATTAGTCATATATATATATATATATATATATATATATACACACACACATACATATATATATATTTTTTTTTTGTAAAACAGGCAATCTATTAGCTTTCATCTTTATAAAAAAACTACAGTAAAAAAATATTTAAAAGGAAATCGAAAACATCCACTTTGATGCCGTTGCTAGGATCCCCTTTTTTATTATGCAGCACAGCGTCTGTGCCCTGTGATCTGGGGACCTCCAGTGTCTCTCAGGCATAGCTGATGATCACAGGTGCCTCATGAATGGAAAAGACCCAGCAAGAATACAAACGATCACAAGCCTCCTTTCTTTTCTTTCTGCTTTATGACACCGTGGTGCTGCAAACAAAGCACGCGAAAAATTATTTACTTTTTGTTTCAGGTATATTCATTTGATTTCAGCACATCAGAAAAATCTTCTGATCACTGGACTCATCAGACATGGGAAAAGGCATTTACAGTACCACGTGAGCCAGCTGATGGTCCTGAAATTTCTGGGGGATGCTCTTACAGTAATAAGGAATTACCAGATCACATAAAAGCATTTATACCAATGCATGAAAGGATTATACAATAGGATAGCTTCTTTATGTGGCCCTTAGTCTGCTGCTGTTATTGTGGTGGGAGGCACTGGGTAGACACCTGGGGGAATGCACACAACCTTCCTGGAGACTATGTAATACAGTCACTAATGCTAATTCCCACCTACCTTTAGGGCAAGCTCTTCAAAGGCTGGTGGCAGCAACAAGATGATTCACAAGACCTAGCGCAGAAATAGCAGTAGTGACTATGTCCTGCTGAGCATTCTAGGAAGTCCCTATGATAGTCTCTTTACATATATTTCCTGCAATCTAAGAAGAAGGGAATCTCTAATTCAAGGAAATTCTATCATCCATTATACAAATGCATAGTTGAGATTCAATGACCGAACGATTCTTCTGAGACCACACAGCTAATAAATGGAGGAAATGGGATATGAACTCGATTCTGTCCATTTCCTAAGCTTGTACTCATTTCACTATTCACCGTATTCCAGAAAGGAAGAAACTGTCAAGCTCTGTTTCCTGGAAACAGAAAACATTGTAGGATTGACAAATGAATATGTTTGATGCTTCATGGTGATCTCTTCCCAAAGCCTAAGGTTTTGAAGGGATAAAAAATCTGTCTAGTCCTCTATATACCCCAAATATCCTAAAAGCAAAAGGTTACTGGATTACCAGAGTCAAGGACTTATCTTTTAACTTTCTCTTCTGGAGATAGTTTACAGCTCAGATAAGGAGAAATTGTTTTCTGCCCCGGGGAAGTCTAAAGAAAGGACCAAAGGTATCCAATTTAGAGGTATAATTTGAACAGCTATAGAGAAAACAGAAAAACAAAACAAAAACATGGAATGGTAGCAAGAAGAGTTCCTAGTCTCAGTTTCTTTACTTACTATATACCTCTGGAACTTTCTGAGCATCTATATTTCGTATTGTACAATGAAAATGAAAATAATAATACTGGCTCACAAGATGGTTAATAAGTGAGATGTGATAGTATAATTTGATAACAATAAAGTGTAATACAAATGTTAGTTACTGCTATTTTAATTTTGATACCATTTTATTGTATTAATATAACATCTGTCTTATGGCTAGGCATGAAAGTGTCAAGGAGACCAAAGAGAGCAGAGTTGACGAAGAAAACATTGCTGTAGAAGAATATAAAATTCTAACTCATCTCATTAACAACTTAAATAATATCATTAATTTGTTTTTCCATAAACCAGATTGATGTGGCAAATAACACATTTCACCAGGAAAATATCACTAACTTCCTGAGTCTGAAACAGTGCCATGAATGTTCAGCATTGCTATGGTCTCTTGAAAAAAAGTATATTATTTATGAAATGCTCTTTAAGCAGAGAAGAATATCATTAGCATTTTTATACCGGGGTTTCCTGCTCCTCTCAAAAGAAATACATATTCTTTAAAGCATGTTTCTAGAAAATACTTCCAATGTAAATAGAATTTTAGGTTTGTTTCTTTTCAGTACCCCTTTCTACTGTTCTCTGATGGAAAGCTCTAAAAGATAATCCTTTTAAGTTGAAAAAAGATATTCCCTGAGAAAGCAAAGCTTTCTCTAGTAAAAGCTTTAATTTAAGACAGGAAACTGTTGCTTTCCTAGGTAAGTTTTAGAGAGAGCTAAAGCACACATTCATTTGGAACATGGATGTGGTTCTTTATATATGGGGCTTTGTCTCAGATAGAATATACTCTTGGGCTGGCCTCGATCTACTAATTCTTAGATTCAGAGTGTCTCAGAATTTTAGAATCTACTGCTCAGCGGACTTAGAGGCCACACTGTTCTTTCTTTCATCTGAAATTTAAACTCCCTCTATAGTATCTGACCAGTGACTGGCCAATTTATGCTCAAACTCACCCAGAGATAGGACACTGGTCCGTACATGTATCCATTCATTCATTCTAGATGCACCCTTTGCCACATACCTAACATTAATGTGAGACTATAGGGAATACAAAATAAGGAGAGGATATGTTCTTTGAATTAAGGTCAGTTGGCTTCTAATTCCATATAAACAATTAAAAACGACTCAAAGACTTCCTTCAATTTCATGTGATTTGAAATTCACATGAATATAATTCAAATAATTAGAGTGATCCTATTATTTCCTTCTAATTCAGCATACACTTAGACTTAACAATTGCCTTCTACCTGCCTACAACCATGCTTTAAGCTCTCGCATGCATTTTCTTAAGTATACCTTTCATCAGACATACTAATTTTATCTGAATAACTACAGATTATTCTGTCCCTACTTCTACACTCCCAGAAATTGTCAACACCAATGTGGTTGAGCAATATAGCAATATTTTCTCATGGTTTCTCCTGCTTTCACTGATATCTGTGCTCCTCATTCACTAAGGGGTTTACACATCATCAACATAAGATTTGGGGGCCCTATATCTGTTCCCTTCCTTACCTGCCACATCTCTCACTACAGTTTAACCCTTTCTCAATGGTCAGTCTCATCCATTGTACTCAAGCCTTCAAGTCCTCTCTAGTCACCAAGTGTTCTCTTCTGACCATCTCCTTCATGGTTCGTGACCCTTATTCTCCTCTTCCCACCATCCTGGAAGTTACTGCTTTCCCACACTTACCAAGAACCCAGCTTCCCTTCTCAAACTAGCCCCGTCCTCACTGTGACCACTTTCACTATCAAAGCTGAAGACCACTTGCCTCTCAGGAACTGAGTCGAAGTTTAGCCCCAGGGGGAGGGCCTCTGGCTCTGTTGTCAGGGATATATTTCCCAGCAATTAAATAAGACTTCAGGTGCATCATTTAACACCTTTGATCTCCCCTTTAAATTATCTTTTTACCTTTGATAACACACATACACATAATCCTTTCGCTGGAAAAAGTCTTCACTTGAACTGCCCCCTGCCCTTTAAAACTACTCAAATTCTCTCCTTTTTACATGCTTGTTTTCTGCCGTCATAGCAAGGAAGTTCTCCGGAATTGCCCACAAACACAGTGGCCACTCTCAATGCCCATTCTTATTTGCTTCTGATATGCATTTTAAAGAGCTAATTACCCGTACTTATTGAACCTTTCCATTGAATTTCCCAAACAACTTTTCTTCCTCTTTTTTTCAGTCTCCCACTTCCATTTTTTCTGTCTCTTCAGTACAAAACAGAAATACTCATATGATTACAATAACCCCAGGTATTCAGCTTTTATGATTTGCATTGCATTTTACAAATAAACATGATTTCATTTGATCCACACACAACTTTAAGAGTGTGTAATATTTCCACTTACAGATGACACAATTAAGTTTCAAGGGGGTTAAGTAATTGTCTTAACATCTATGCCAAGGCTTGAGTGTATATTTTATCTTCTACCTCTACACTTTCTTCCTAGTCATTCCCATATAGTATTAAGTACCATTTATATGCTGATGAAAAAAAAAAAAAAGTTATTATCTCTAGCCCAGATCTCTGTGTTAAAGACAAAGCTTATATACAATTTGCCCAGTTGACATTTCTGCTTAATGCCTCAGGGGATCTCAACTTTATAATACTAAATTCTTGATCCTTCTCCTTTGTCTCATCTTAACTTTTTTCACACACAAGAATGCAAACTTGTTTCTTTCTCCATTTTCTCTCTCAGCAAATGTCACCACTATTTGCCCATTTGTCTGCTCAAGCCAACAACCTAGAAGTCATCTTGATTTTTTCTTTTCCTTCACTCCTCTATCCCCAATAGTTATCAAGTTTTATTAATTCTTTCTTCAAATGAAATCTGTCAGCTGTCCATTTTGCTCCGTCTCCAATGCTTTCACCTTAGCTAGGATAGATTTGCAACTGATCTACCCACTTCCTTTCTTGTATTGCCCCATCTGCTCTCTATACAAAAGCCAGAATGAGGCTTTTACAAGTACAATGGATCCTATAACTTCTTTGTTTAAAGTCCCTAAATGGTTTCCATCTGGATAAGTGCATGATGTGGCCTCGATATACTTCTAATTTATCTTTTACCCTTCGTCCCTGACTCACCAGGATAGAGATGTTTCCCTTTTTTAGTTCTTGGTGTATTCTAAATTCTCCCTGGTCTCTGGGTGTACACAGGTGCTCTCTCTCCTACTTCGACCTCCCAACCCCAAAACTCTTTGAATGGAAGGTCTCAGTTTAGATGTTTAGATCCTGATTGAGAAAACTTTCTTAATGTTACTCTCTAACGTAACCACTGGTCCCCATCACCGATTTTCTCTCATAGCATCCTCTTTGTTTCTTTCCTAAGAAAGTTTATAGTTATATTTTTATTATTTCATACTAGATTGTAAGTACTATGAGAGCAGGTACTATGTCTGTATTTTGTTCGCTTCTCTATGTCTAGCTTTTAGCATGACGCAGAGCACATATATGAGTTGTTTAGGGATGCAGTAACAAAGTACCAAACACTGGGTGGCTTAAACACCAGAACTGTATTGTCTCACAGTTCTGGAGGCTGAAAGTCTGAGATCAAGGTCTTGGAAGGGTTGGTTCCTTCTGAGGGCTGTGAGGAACAATGTATTCTATGCCTCTCCCCTAAGAGGTTCTTTAGCAATCTGGCATTCTTTGGCTTGCAGAAGAATCACCCTGATCCCTGCCTCCATCTTCACATGGCATTATCCCTATGTATATATCTGTGTTTCCAATGTCTTCTTTTTATAAAGACACCAGTCAAAATTGATTAGGGTCCATCCTAATGACCTCATCTTAATTTAACTAATTACATGTGCAATGACCCTATTTCCAAATGAGGTCACACTCTGAGGTACTAGGAGTTAGAATATCAACACATACATTTTCTTGAGGGGGGAGGGGGGATACAGGTCAACACATAACAGCATATGAAGGTGTTTGATAAATACTGAAAGCTAGGAAGTAATAAAAGTAGCATTTGAACCCATGTCTGTCTATCAAACATTAAGTCCATCTTCTAACCCCTGATCTCTACAGGTCCTCTTTTCCCTCCTCTGATGATCTGCATCTTGGGCCTTAATTCTCAAATCTCATCCATGTCAAACTGAATCTGAACACAGTACTAAAACCATGATATCTAGATCTGCCTGGAACCCAGAATCAAAGATTTCCTCTAAGTAAGTCAGTAGCTCATACTCTTTATGTATTGTATTGGTCACAGTCATTGTAAGAAACAATGAAAATGATAGTAATGTATTATGTCAAGTCTTGATTTCTAAAGCTGCAGAGAGTTAGCGATTATGAATATTATTTGACAGTGTTTTCAATTATAGGAAGATGAACATAAGGGCTTTAAGACAGCTGGCCCTGCTGCTGTGCCTGAGAGGAGGCTACTGTGTAGACTGATCGCTGCCAGATTTCTCACGCTTAAAGAGCTCACGTGGACAGCTAACCAATTGTCAAATATATTTGCCTTCTGTTAATACAATGTTGCTTCACAGTCACTTTAATTGCAAAAATTCAGGGTTGACGCGCAAGTAGTCTGAACTTCTCTCTTAACCCAGGTTTTCTAGAAAACAAATCCTGTAGCTTGTATGCCACTATCAGCTGAAGAATCAAATCTCAGAGAAGCAGAAATGAGGGGAAAAGGAGCAAGGGGAGGAAGGAGGAGAAACAAGAAGAGGGACACTAGTGGGCTTGCCATCCGGACTATCTTTAGAGAGGGGACAAGAGAAGACTTCATCTCAGAGAAGGCACTCCAAGAGGAGGGTGTGAGATGCATTTTTTTTGTAGGCTCCCTCCCTGACCCTGCTCTCCCTTCCAGCAAAGTTCATCCCATGGATTGGGATGAGTCACTCACTGCATTGAGTCACCTGGTCTCTCCAAGTAGCTGCCTCTAGAGCCCTAGTCTAGCTGGAGCTGACAAAGTTTGAGTTGACAAAGTTTGAGGTCTTAGCCAGTTCCACCTAGAGCTCAATAGTCTATAATGGTGAGGTTAGCTGGACTTAGAACCAAGGGAAAAGGACAAGTTGCTGCTTATCAAGAACAGTGAAGGGTCTGAGATTTTACTTAGTTAACCAGTTAGCTGCCTCATGGATGTTGGCAGAAAACATGAGACTGCTGGGACTTTATTACTGGCAGTGATAACATGAACCAGAATGCCAGCATTTGTGCATTTTCCCGAGCCTCAGTTCCCACAGGGTGACTTGAACAGGGTCAGGTTACACTTGACACACGGTAGGTTGCACTTTAGGAGAGTAACTCAAAGGTTAGGGAACGCAAGTCTTTTGTAATGGGCAATAAGCTTGCCTGACCTTTGCCCTGGAGAGAGACATATCCTTACTTATAATGGACACTAAGCAAACCTGCCTTTTGCTCTGCAGGGAGACACTGTCTCCATCTCTGGAACAAAGGCAGTCAGTGTCTCTGCTCACAAGACTTGATGAATTGTGAGAGATCCACAGATAACAGTGTTCTAATACTGTGCAACCAGAAAACAAGGCAAATGTGTATCTGGGGTAGCTTATAAACTAAGTCTAGTACATCTTCCTATTTTCAGATATTTACCTTTTGCAAATGTTATGGCAAAGGACTAAAATATGTAAAAATAATCTTTTATACCCTGTTTCCTTTTGCCTTTCTCCCAAGTAATTGTAGCTTGGTTAAAACATTTTCTGAAGTTTTGATACCCCGTGTGACTATGAGAATATCTTGCTTAGTTACAGTCTTTTTCTTAGCCTAATTTTTCTATTAGCATATTTAGGTAATCAGAGCTATAGAAATTCTGAGATAAATATTACCTTCATTCTATGGCTCTAAAAACTGTACCATCTGCGTTTAAAAAGTGCTATATATGCATATGTTATGGTGGAGAAGGGTGATGTGAGAAACATAACTAAACTGCAGAAAAGAGCATAAATATCTATAATTTCATTTGTAACTAAGGATCTGAAAGCACCCTTATTCCATTTCATAGATTAGGAAAAGGAAGCTCAGGAACATTAAGAAGCGTAAAGAAGGAACCCACTATTAACCCCTGAGGTTTAAATTACACCCAATTTTATGCTCTGTGCTTACAGCTCTCCTTTCTAAGGGTGTCTAACAAATAAATAAGAAAAAAAAGACATTATAAAATGAACACTCTCCACTTTTGTATTTCAGGATAGACCCTGACATCTGCATGAGATTGAAGAGAAAAATTAACACTTGGTTTTAATATCATGTACGAAATAATCTTCGAAGGATTCCTCTGTGAATTCTGTGTTGTCTTTAAGACCTGATCATTCTAAACGGCTCCTTGAAGTAATTCAATATGAAGAGCTCTATGTCCTAGGGTGATTTGTACCAGGATGCCTTCCTGTGGGTGTCTATTGTAAATTTCCAGCTCCAACTAGCAATCTTTTTTCATAACAGATACACACTTCACTGAGTGGAGCTCAGCTATAAACATTTTATTGTCTGAGCGATTCATAGGCACCGAGACGTACAGTGTTTAGAATCCTGAGTATTGGGGATGAGGGAAAGGAAAGAAAAAGAGAGGACTCGTTGTTGTCATGTTTCCCCCCACCCCAATTTAGCACAATGCTAAAAACATATTTGAAAATCTGAAACCGTAATTTAAATCAATGGATTTTTCCCAAAATCATAAAAAAAAAAGATCTGCTTCTTAAATTAATCAATATATCACCGGATTCAGTCAACACAAAGAGGAGTCCAAGTGGTTTTGTAAAGGGTTAAATCTATGCAGCACTGTTCAGAAAGCAATCTATGTTGCTGTATTACCAGACTGAAAGCATGGAATACATTTATCTGAAAGGAGTATAAATTATACAAGTGCAGAACTGCCATGCAAAAAAGGTAGAGACCCCTGACCCATATCTTAACCTGTATCACTATCTTCCCAAATCCCCAACCTTCTTCCTTTTCTCTGTCGTTGCCTTGGAAATGCTGTGATTCATGACCTTTCCCCACCCCCAGCTCTCCCCTGGCTGCCAATGGAAAGAAAGAAGACGAATGATTTTAATTCTTACTACTGTGCTGTCTGATGCAACTCTGCTGCCAGCTGGTCCTGCTGCAGCCCTGCTTATAGGAGCTTGGGTTCATGTGAAATTTTTACACAGAGATGACAGGGGTGAAGGAGGGAAGCCCAGCATGGAGAAAGTCTTGCTGCTCATGGAGTAAGATTAAGGTAGCATAGTACGGCAGCAAGCATGGCACATACGGTTCTACTTCTGAGCGTTCCATAGCCACAAGGTGATAAGGGGGTGATGCTAGCCCAAGACAAAGGCCTAATGAAATGCAATGTATAAAAGGTAACATACATACATAGCCTATTTAAAAATGAAACAGGGCCTCCCTGGTGGCGCAGTGGTTAAGAGTCCGCCTGCTGATGCAGGGGACACGGGTTCGTGCCCCAGCCCGGGAAGATCCCACATGCCGCGGAGCGGCTGTGCCCGTGAGCCATGGCCGCTGAGTCTGTGTGTCCAGAGCCTGTGCTCCGCAACGGGAGAGGCCACAACAGTGAGAGGCCCGTGTACCACAAAAAAAACCCAAAAACAAACAAACAAAAAAAGAAACAGTATGTAGAATAATGTGGCATGGCTTGATGAAAAGGATTGTTCTGGACTTGATCTTGTTAATGGCTTTCTCAAACATTAGGAGAGTCAAATGCTGAGCTATTTTGGTAGGAAACTGCAAGTACAGAATCCAAGGACAGTTATAGGAGGAAAAGGAGAAGAAAAAGTCACTGTAGGGAACAGCAACAGTCCGGTGACTCTAGTTACCTGAATTCTGTCCCTGACTGGACTCTTACTATGGGAATTTGCCAGGTCTTGGGAGTAGAAGCAGTTCTTCTTTCATGGCTGCCCAAGAAACAGACATACTCGCAAACACATATTATGAGAAGCAGGAGATATGAATGTTAGTAATTAAAGTAAGAGGATGTTTATCCTGAAGAAAGTGTAGAAAGGAGAAAAGCAAGAAAAAAAAGGCAGCCAGCCAGGAAGGAAGTCAGACAGTGACAAATTGGCGGTTCAGTGTGGGGTTGTTACTGTTAAGAAAACACCATAGGAATCAGGACCTGGACAATTTCTTTCAGATGTATAAACATTTCCCTAAAGCAAACCTTTTTAAAGACTTGAAACATCAATCTGTCACAGCAGAGGGCAGCAGGGAGAAACAGTGTTCTCAAACACAGCTCAAAGCACCATGTAAGATCAGCTTTTTGAAAAGTCTTTGCCAGAAACCTAGATGCACAAAGCGCATACTTCTGTGATCTCTGCAAAATCTTGAGAACAGGTATTTTCCAAGAGTTCAGAACCTCTAGGTCCCTTTAGACAAGCTCAATAATAACTGAACCTGAACACCTGTCTATCTTCCACTCATGCATCACACACATAAAAACTAATGAAGCACACAAAACACATTTCAAACCCAAGAAATACACATCAGAAGAAAAAAAAAAATCAGATCTTGACCAAGAAATGCTGGTTCTAGGCAGTATGCCTAGGAAGTTGCAAGAGTCTTCTGCATTCAGCCAAAAGAGTGAAGATAGGTGAGAGATGAAAGAGAGTGATAAGAGAGGGAGGAGGAAGAGAGAGTGTGAGGGGGGGGGGAGGAGAGAAGGAGGGGGAGGGAGCGAGGAGGAGGAGGGAGAGAGGAGGGGGAAGGAGAGGGGAGAGGAGGGAGAGGGGAGGGAGAGGGAGAGGGGAGGGAGAGGGAGAGGGGAAGGAGAGGGAGAGGGGAGGGAGAGGGAGAGGGGAGGGAGAGGGAGAGGGGAGGGAGAGGGAGAGGGGAGGGGGAGAAGAAGGAGGAGAAGAGGAGGAGAGAAAGATCTTGAAATGTTCTTCCTCCTTGACGTCTCAAATATTTACATTTTCCTTCCTAGTTCCCGCCTATGCCATTTCCTCTCCTGCCCTTTTCGTTCATTTCCCTACATCCTCTCTGCCCCAACCACCCTCCACTCCTCATAAACGATTCAATTCTTTGGTGATGTGTTGCTACCTCCTGCACAAGCCCACCTGCGTTTTGTTTTTTGTTTTTTGTTTTTTTTTTTTTCCCCACGTTCTGCAGGCTCCCTCCCACCCTCCCTTTCCTTCTCTCCATCCTGAAGTAGAATATCTGTGTATGCACAGCATACACACAAATACACAACTGTCCTGACTTCTCTCTGGCACGTTCCAGTGACAGACACTCCAAACATTTAGCACAGCACGCCAAAATATTGAAGTAAAAATGAGAAGCTCTTCAGTTGCAATGCTAATTATTCATAAACGAGCTCTTTTCAAGGTAGGAGTTCTGGCAATGATGCCTGGTGTAGGAGACACTGGGATTCTATTGTTAGAAGACAACAAAGTTCCCCTTCAAATGCTAGGTGGCAGTGTTACCTCACTAACAGGCACATACCTAAGACTTGCCAAGTCACACATGTAATTTAGCTTGAGTAAGACACACATAAAAGTGGAGAACTCGTAGAGACGGGCTGAAGCCAGAAAAATAAGTTGCCGTGACGGTCCATGAAAGAGTTCATAAACATGGAAAGCTGGGAGTCATTTCTTTAAAAAGGCTCAGTCAAAGACAGTTGTTATTTTAAGAGCCTGCCTTGTCATCTCAGCATCAAGATTTCAAAGCCATACTGTCTTTTAAAAATATGACACTGGTACAGAGATACACCAGATGTTTAATATTTTTTCCAATTCCATCTGAATTTCCTATCTGAATAACAGTGATCAATATTCATATCAACAAGAAAATATCTGAACACCAAACATGGCTCTGATCAGGAAGGGATTTCATGAGCAGGTTGTCTTTTTCTTTCTCCATGTGATCACTGCCACAATACCTTCAGTCCCAAATCATGCAAGATAGACTCCTCAAGGACATCTTTTTCTTTCTCTCACTTCCGAATCAGTCATCTAGACCAGTGGATTCACTCATATAAATATTACTCAAGTCCATACTCACCTCTCAATCCCCATTGATCCTGGTTTATTTAGATTTTTAAAATTTTTCCTTCCTTAGAAGATTGTGGTAGACTTTTGATTGGACATCCTTCCTTTTGGGTCTTCCCCACCATATACTAACCTAACCAAAGTTACAAGAGATCTCAAAAGCAAATACAGATCACTTAAAGGTGCAGAAACTCACGTAATCTGTTATCAAAAGCAGCATTCTAAGGACACTTTGTCCTCTTAAAAGAGAGAGAAAACCAAATCTAGTCTTGCACCAGCTTGCTTTTAACAAAATTCACTTATTTAATTAACTTCAATCTAAACCCAGCCAATCTTGACCATCCACAAACGCTACATCGCCTTCTGTGTTGATATCAGTTCATTCCTTATTTTCTCCCATTCAGAGACAACCAGCTCTAAGACAGACTTACTTTCTTTTCCCTTAATAAAATGTAATTCCAGGGCTTCCCTGGTGGCACAGTGGTTGAGAGTTCGCCTGCCGATGCAGGGGACGCGGGTTCGTGCCCCGGTCTGGGAAGATCCCACATGCCGCGGAGTGGCTGGGCCCGTGAGCCATGGCCGCTGAGCCTGCGTGTCCGGAGCCTGTGCTCCGCAACGGGAGAGGCTAGCGTACCGCAAAAAAAAAAAAAAAGTAATTCCACTCCTCATGCCTTCTTTACTGAAAGCACACATCCTACGTTCCTACTGAATACTGAAATGTTTCCTTTATTATTTTTATTAGCTTTAATTACCTGTTTAAATTAGAGTCCTCAACTCTTAAAAACCTTGATTTCTAGTGAAAACTAAGAAGTAAGCAATTATGAACCATCTTTTACATTAGCATTCTGTAGATTGGTGAACATAAATACCAGTGATAATTTCTAAAAACATTTGCTTTCTTATAGAGAACACCTCTGGGTGGCACCAAACGTATTCATTAATAGTCCTAAATACCTTCTTTTTCTGTTTAGTAATTGATGTCTCAGTATCTTATTTGGAAATGACCCAGCTATTCAACAAACTTCCATCATTTAACTTAGCACAACTCTAAAATTTCATGTTACCAAATATCTGGAGAGATGATCCTCAAGTAGACATTTCTACAACAGAACTATTCCTATAGAGTTTACCTAAAAGCCCTTATCTCATCTACATTTACTCTTTCTTAAAGTTTTTTTTTTTAATTTTGAGTTACTTTCCTTGTTGACAGATTTGTAGCAGATATAATAAGGCTTTATTTGACTTCTGTTAAACCTAGGTACAATAAAGGTATTATACTTAATGTTGATGACTCTAAAGACATGTCTATATTAATTAAATTAACAAATTTTAATATCAGATATTAATTTAATACTGAATATTTCCCAGTTCACGTGACCTGAAATTAATTCTGATCAGTTACCTTCTGTATTTTTGAGAATTTATATACGCACTTCACTTCCTTGAAGCAATTAATTAGAACTCATTGACAAGTTAATTTTGATAATACCATCCAAAGGTAAGGACATATCTATAATGCACACAGATATATAGACAAACACGACCAGAAATCTCATAGCTTCATTTTCTAAACTTAGTCATGAATCAGGTATTACAATATAAAACTGACTAGCTTATAAAGAACAGTTGGAATAAGTAAAATTTAAAAAGGCTTCTTACCCAGTTTTGCTTGTTTGTTTTGTTTCTTTATTTTTTCTCCTCCTCGGTCTCAGGAATTAGAGATGGTCTAGATAAAATAAGTGCTCCTGAGAGCCCTGGTCTCAAGGCACAGGGAGAGAAAAGCAAGTTCTTCTAGAAACACTTGTCCCTCAACGTCAGAATTCTGAAAAGACGTTTCGTCAAGCTTGCCTTTTCTAACTGTATACGCAAAAAAGAGCCAGTTGTGGAATTTTCAAGAGTTTCACCTAAACCAATTTTCTCTGCAGTATAAAGAATATTGTGGCCACACAGTGTTATGATAAAATACCATCTTTTCCTTAGTCATAGGCTCATAGCTAAAATCTTTCCAGTCAGACAAAATTCTCCCAAGAGGGCTCCACAGTGGAACAGAACCAGAATTTCCACTTCATAAGGCAGAATGGTCATCACAAATCACAACACAGAACACAAAGTATAAAACACACACAGGCAAGGCTGTCCTAGTCAGACACTCCTTTAAATACAAGATTGCAGTCTCTCAGAAAACTTCCTTCAGAGACACAGAACTTCAGATCTGAGTACTGACAGAGTAAACAGAAATATTTCAGGTCTTCAAAGATTTCAAAGGGAGGAAAGGAGGCCAGGTTGAAAGAAGAGGCGAAGGAGGAGGGACAAAAGTGGTGGCCTTACAGACATCTCCTGCCACCTGCAGACCAGATGCCTAGACATTATGAGACTTTTCCCTAGGCTTCCAGGAAGGTAGGAGGGGAGCTTGCCCTATCAGAAACCAGAAACCAGATACCAGGTAATTTGAGTTCTCCACCCACTGGAGCTGATCAGGCTCCAGCCCTCAGATAACCAAGGCTGTTCAACCAGACTCCTGAATCCAGGACCAGGATAGAAGAAAGGAGGGTAGGATAGAAAGAGTTGAAAAGAGGGAAGTGAAAAGAGGTCAACAAAGTCACTTCTTCCTTACCCAGTCGGGGCATTCTGGACAGTCATCCACATCAGGAGGGAGAACAGGGACAAAATGGTCCTGGTAGGAGCCGCTAGGTCTGGTCTGTCAGTGGCAAGCTAGTCCCTGAGTACCCCGAGTGGTCAGGATATCAGTCATAGTGAAAAAGGGGTCCCACCAGAGTCACCAGTTGTTGCAGGAAGGGGGACCTCTTCCAGGGCCAGAGAGTGGGCTCTTGTCTAACACTCAAAAATGAATTGCCTGAGGTGACACACACGCTGATAAAGTAAGAGGCCTTATTGGGAAGGGGTGCCCAGGCGGAGAGCAGGAGGGTAAAGGAACCCGGGAGGACTGCTCTGCCATGTGGCTCACAGTATCAGGTTTTATGGCAATGGGGTTAATTTCCAGGTTGTTTCTGGGCCAATCATCTTGCTTGGCCCATGGTCTGACTCAGGGTTCTTCCTGGTGGCACGTGCATCTCTCAGTAAAGATGGATCTCAGTGAGAAGGATTCTGGGAGGTTGGTCAGCTCCTCCCACTTTTGGCCCCTCCCTAATTCTCCTGGTTACTAGCAGCGTCAACCACGTTCCTTATTGGGACTTGCTGTTGTGAGACAACTCAGACAAGTGGGCCTGGCCAAGGCAGGTGGTTTCGGTCAATAGTTCCCTAACAGTTTGACTCTGAGAGAATCAAAAACCTTGATTCAAGAAATGGGATCCTTTATATCCCAAGAGTTCAGCATGCCATCTTCCAGCACACCTGCTTATTTTATGTTCGACAACTAAAATCCCAAAAGCTGCAGACATCTAACAAGAGAGGACAATTTTACTAAAAACAGTCTAGAATTACAATGGCCATTATGAGGAACTTTCCAAATAGATAAGACCATTTTAAAAGTGTACTTAAAAGCAAGGGATCCCAAATCAAACAAAAAGAATGGAATACCTATTCTAATTAGAATGCAGAAGCCTTCATAAGTTTTTGAAACTCCAAGATAGCATCATCGAAAGATATGTTGCTAAAGGCTAGTAAAAAATTAAAGAGAGAAAAGGTACCTAAGACAAAAACTACAGCCCAAAATTGGGGAGGTGGGAACAACTGTCTTTGTCTGGCAAATCTCTGCAGGGACAAACGTATGGCTCTAGAAGTTCAAAGTTCACCTGCTCTTTTTTTTTTTTTTTCCAAACGCCCACATCTCACCTATTCCTCTCAAAATACTTGAAAAGATCAGGACATTGGAAATAGAATTGTCCTGCACTTAGTATGTGCCTTGGTGATAAAATTTTCCTACCCCCATCTTCTCTAAGATTTAGAGCCATTCACTGACATGCAAACTTCAAGGAGGTAATTCATATCAGAAGGGGGAAAGTTCATTCAAAACTTAAGTCATTTGAAACTTATGAAAAATTGTGTGTTATATCCCAAAATACTAAAAAACAAAACAAACAAAAAAAACACTTTAGTGGACACCTTCATCCACCAGAGGGCAGACAGCAGAAGCAAGAAGAACTACAATCCTGCAGCCTGTGCAACAAAAAACACATTCACAGATAGACAAGATGAAAAGGCAGAGGACTATGTACCAGATGAAGGAACAAGATAAAACCCCAGAAAAACAACTAAATGAAGTGGAGATAGGCAACCTCCCAGAAAAAGAATTGAGAATAATGATAGTGAAGATGATCCAGGACGTAGAAAAAGAATGGAGGCAAAGATAGAGGATGCAAGAAATGTTGAACAAAGCCCTGGAAGAATTAAAGAACAAATACCTAGAAGAATTAAAGAACAAACAAACAGAGATGAACAATACAATAACTGAAATGAAAAATACACTAGAAGGAATCAATAGCAGAATAACTAAGGCAGAAGAACGGATAAGTGACCTGGAAGACATAATGGTGGAATTCACTGCTGCAGAACAGAATAAAGAAAAAAGAATGAAAAGATGATGAAGACAGTCTGAGAGACCTCTGGGACAACAAAAAACACAAAAACATTTGCATTATAGGGGTCCCAGAAGGAGAAGAGAGAGGGAAACGACCTGAGAAAATATTTGAAGAGATTATAGTCGAAAATTTCCCTCACATGGGAAAGGAAATAGTCACCAAAGTCCAGGAAGAGCAGAGAGTCCCAGGCAGGATAAACCCAAGGAGAAACACGCTGAGACACACAGTAATCAGACTGACAAAAATTAAGACAAAGAAAAATTATTGAAAGAAACAAGGGAAAAATGACAACATACAAGGGAACTCCCATAAAGTTAACAGCTGATTTTTCAGAAGAAACTCTACAAGCCAGAAGGGAGTGACATGATATATTTAAAGTGATGAAAGGGAAGACTCTACAACCAAGATTACTCTACTTGGCAAGGATCTCATTCAGGTTTGATAGAGAAATCAAATGCTTTACAGACAAGCAAAAGCTAAGAGACTTCAGCACCACCAAACCAGCTCTACCACAAATGTTAAAGAGACTTCTCTAAGTGGGAAACACAAGAGAAGAAAAGACCTACAAAAACAAACCCATAACAATTAAGAAAATGGTAATAGGACTATACATATAATTAAATTAAACGTGGATGGATTAAATGCTCCAGCCAAAAGACACAGACTTGCTGAATGGATACAAAAACAAGACCCATATATATGCTGTCTACAAGAGACCCACCTCAGACCTAGGGACACATACAGACTGAAAGTGAAGGGATGGAAAAAGATATTCCATGCAAATGGAAATCAAAAGAAAGCTTGGAGTAGCAATACTCATATCAGATAAAATAGACTTTAAAATAAAAATAAGGGGCTTCCCTGGTGGCTCAGTAGTTGAGAATCTGCCTGCCAATGCAGGGGACACAGGTTCGAGCCCTGGTCTGGGAAGATCCCACATGCCGCAGAGCAACTGGGCCCGTGAGCCACAACTACTGACCCTGTGCATCTGGAGCCTGTGCTCCGCAACAAGAGTGGCCTCAACACTGAGAGGCCCGCGCACCGCGATGAAGAGTGGCCCCCCTCTCGCCGCAACTAGAGAAAGCCCTCACACAGAACAAAAGATCCAACACAGCCAAAAATAAATAAATTAATTAATTAAAAAAAAAACTCACTCACTTTAAAAAAATAAATAAAATTAAAAAAATAAAATAAAGAATGTTATAAGAGACAAGGAAGGACACTACGTAATGATCAAGGGATCAATCCAAGAAGAAAATATAACAATTATAAATATATATGCACCCAACATAGGAGCACCTCAATACATAAGGCAACTGCTAACAGCTATAAAAGAGGAAATCAACAGTAACACAATAATAGTGGGGGACTTTAACACCTCACTTACAACAATGGACAGATCATCCAAACAGAAAATTAATAAGGAAACACAAGCTTTAAATGACACAATAGACGAGACAGATTTAATTGACATTTATAGGACATTACATCCAAAACCAGCAGATTACACTTTCTTCTCAAGTGCGCACAGAACATTCTCGAGGATAGATCATATCTTGGGTCACAAATCAAGCCTCAGTAAATTTAAGAAATTGAAATCATATCAAGCATCTTTTCTAACCACAATGTTATGAGATTAGAAACCAATTACAGGGAAAAAAACGTAAAAAACACAAACAAATGGAGGCTAAACAATAGGTTACTAAAAACCTAAGAGATCACTGAAGAAATCAAAGAGGGAATCAAAAAAATACGTAGAGACAAATGATAACAAAAACACGATGATCCTAAACCTATGGTATGCAGCAAAAGCAGTTCTAAGAGGGAAGTTTATAGCTATACAAGCCTATCTCAAGAAATAAGAAAAATCTCAAATAAACAAGCTAACCTTACATCTAAAGGAACTAGAGAAAGAAGAACAAACAAAACCCAAAGTTAGTAGAAGGAAAGAAATCATAAAGATCAGAGCAGAAATAAATGAAATAGAAACAAAGAAAACAATAGCAAAGATCAATAAAACTAAAAGCTAGTTCTTTGAGAAGATAAACAAAATTGATAAACCATTAGCCAGACTCATCGAAAAAAGAGGGAGAGGACTCAAATCAATAAAATTAGAAATGAAAAAGAAGAAATTACAATAGACACCTGAGAAATACAAAGCATCCTAAGAGACTACCACAAGCAACTCTATGCCAAAAATATGGACAACCTGGAAGAAATGGACAAATTTTTAGAAAGGTATAACCTTCCAAGACTGAACCAGGAAGAAAGAGAAAATATTAACACACCAATCACAAGTAGTGAAAGTGAAACTGTGATTAAAAGTCTTCCAACAAACAAGAGTCCTGGACCAGAAGGCTTCACCAGTGAATTCTATCAAATATTTAGACAAAAGCTAACACCCATCCTTCTCAAACTCTTCCAAAAAATTGCAGAAGAAGGAACACTCCCAAACTCATTCTATGAGGCCACCACCACCCTGATACCGAAACCAGACAAAGATACTACAAAAAAAGAAACTTACAGACCAATATCACTGATGAATATAGATGCAAAAATCCTCAAGAAAATACTAGCAAACAGAATCCAAGAACACATTAAAAGAATCACACACCATGATCAAGTAGGATTTATCCCAGCGATGCCAGGATTCTTCAATATATGCAAAACAATCAATGTGATACACCATATTATAGAAGAATAAAAACCATATGATGATCTCAATAGATGCAGAAAAAGCTTTTCACAAAATTCAACATCCATTTATGATAAAAACTCTCCAGAAAGTGGGCATAGAGGGAACCAACCTCAACATAATAAAGGCCATATACGACAAACCCACAGCAAACATCATTCTCAAAGGTGAAAAACTGAAAACATTTCCTCTAAGATCAGGAACAAGGATGTCCACTCTCAGCACTATTATTCAACATAGTTTTGGAATTCCTAGCCATGGCAATCAGAGAAGAAACAGAAATAAAAGGAATCCAAATTGGAAAAGAAGAAGTAAAACTGTCACTGTTTGCAGATGACGTGATACTATACATAGAGAATCCTAAAGATGCCACCAGAAAACTTCTAGAGCTAATCAATGTATTTGGTAAAGTTGTAGGATACAAAATTAATGCACAGAAATCTGTTGCATTCCTATAAACTAATGATGAAAAATCTGAAAGAGAAGTTAAGGAAAAGCTCCCATTTACCATTGCAACAAAAAGAATACAATACCTAGGAATAAACCTACCTAAGGAGACAAAAGACTCGTATGCAGAAAATGGTGACACTAATGAAAGAAATTAAAGATGATACCAACAGATGAAGAGATATACCATGTTCTTGGATTGGAAGAATCAATATTGTGAAAATGACTATACTACCCAAAGCAATCTACAGATTCAATGCAATCCCTATCAAATTACCAATGTCATTTTTTACAGAACTAGAACGAAATATCTTAAAATTTGAATGGGGACACAAAAGACTCCGAATAGCCAAAGCAGTCTTGAGGGGAAGAACAGGAGCTGGAGGAATCAGACTCCCTGACTTCAGACTATACTACAAAGCTACAGTCATCAAGACAATATGGTACTGGCACAAAACAGAAATATAGATCAATGGATAAGGATAGAAAGCCCAGAGATAAACCCACACACCTATGAGCAACTAATCTATGACAAAGGAGGCAAGGATATACAATGGAGAAAAGACAGTCTCTTCAATAATTGGTGCTGGGAAAACTGGACAGCTACATGTAAAAGAATGAAATTAGAACACTCCCTAACACCATACACAAAAATAAACTCAAAATGGATTAAAGACCAAATGTAAGACCAGACACTACAAAACCCTTAGAGGAAAACATAGGCAGAACACTCTGTGACATAAATCACAGCACGAGCCTTTTTGATCCACCTCCTATAGTAATGGAAATAAAAACAAAAATAAACAAATGGGACCTAATGAACCTTAAAAGCTTTTGCAAAGCAAAGGAAACTACAAACAAGATGAAAAGACAACCCTCATAATAGGAGAAAATATTTGCTAATAAATCATTAGAAAAATGATTAATCTCCAAAATACATAGAGAGCTTGTGCAGCTCAATATTAAAAAAACAGACAACCCAATCAAAAATTGGGCAGAAGACCGAAATATTCCAAAGAAGATATACATTTCTCCAAAGAAGATATACAGATGGCCAAGAAGCACATGAAAAGCTTCTCAACATCACTAATTATTAGAGAAACGCAAATCAAAACTACAATGAGGTATCACCTCCCACCAGTTAGAATGGGCATCATCAGAAAATCTACAAACAGCAAATGCTGGAGAGAATTTGGAGAAAAGGGAACCCTCTTGCACTGTTGGTGGGAATGTAAATTGATACAGCCACTATGGATAACAGTATGGAGGTTCCGTAAAGAACTAAAAATAGAATTACCATCTGACCCAGCAATCCCACTACTGGGCATATACCCAGAGAAAACCATAATTCAAAAGGACACATGTACCCCAAAGTTCACTGCAGCACTATATACCATAGCCAGGTCATGGAAGCAACCTAAATGCCCATCGACAGATGAACTGATACATAAGATGTGGTATATAAATACAATGGAATATTACTCAGCCATAAAGTGGAATGATATGGGGTCATTTGTAGAGATCGATCTAGAGACTGTTGTACAGAGTGAAGTAAGTCAGAAAGAGAAAAACAAATATTGTATTTTAACACATATATGTGGAACCTAGAAAAATGGTACAGAGGAACCAGTTTGCAGGGCAGAAATAGAGACACAGATGTAGAGAACAAATGTATGGACACGAAGTGGGGAACGTGGCAGGGGCGGTGGTGGTGGAATGAATTGGGAGATTGGGATTGACAAATACACACTAATATGTATAAAATGGATAACTAATAAGAACCTGCTGTATAAAAAAATAAATTTAATTTTTTTTAAATTAAAAAATTAAGATAAAATTAAAAATCACCTTTGCAAAAAAAAAAAAAACAAAACACTTTAGCTATATGAGCAGGTAAACTTATTCCATCTGCCAGAGAAGCAGATTGGATCCAATTTACCTCTTATAAACTAATGAGTTTTACATTTCATACTTATTTCATGGTGTAAAATTTATAAATGAAAGCAATGATGTCCCTGTGTCTGTCTATATACTCATCTCTGTCTATCTATCTATGTATCTATCTATTTTCTATCTGTGTTGTAGATGTGTGAGGTTTTTCTATGTCCATATAGTATTGCCAAAATTAATTTATAGAAGAGATGTATTTAGTTGGTTTGAAGATAAGCACTTGTAAGGATTGGGCATTAACAGAACTAACCCAAATGCTTTTCAAATTCATGTGATTTGGAATAGTGTTTGGCAAGTGAAAGCTAGTTTATGTTCACTGGTTTAATTAAAACAGGTCTTTAAAGCTATTAACATTGAATAATATTGCAGATAACCAACTTTTATTCTACCTGGATTTACTAGTCAAATTCACATCATCTCTCTTACAAAGTTTGTCAGAAAAATAACTTAGAATGAGGGCTGATTTTGTCTGACATCTCATAAATTTTTCATGGGTAATATAAACATTGTTAAGGGTAAGTGATAGTTGCAAACAGGATAAGAGTTTTCAGGTGAACTCTTTAGCAAATTATGTTTTATGTTATGTAGACTTAAAAATAGCCTCCAAAATCTTTCTGGTAACTTGAAACTTAAGAGTTTTGCTAAGATATTTCCAAATAAGATAAGATAGTGGAACAATTACTAAATATAGGTTTATCTACTTCTGGCTTCCTATTTCAGAGAAACTAAAGATAAAATTGGGTTTCTTAGTAAACTTGTTTTGTGTCACACTGAGAAATTTTCTATGAAAAAGCATGTTTCTAGAAATTATAAAAAGTATTTATGGGTCCGCCAATCCACAGAATGTTAATATAAAAGTTCATAATTGTTTACTTCTTTACTTTTCACTAGAAATTGAGGTTAAAAATTTTAGTATGTGTAATTAAAGCTACTAGAAGTAATAAAGAAAACAACTCTGAATATAAAGAATTTAGAATGTGTTTTTGGCTAAGAAAAGGTATGGCTAATGTAGATGCATTTTTGTTAAGGGAAATGAGATTATTTTTGTTTGAAATAGAACTTCTGGTTTTGAAGGACAAACTAAATGTATACAAAATGTTGAAGAGAGAGAGGAAAGGAAAGAAGTTTACCGTGTGTAACCAAGCTGGCTAAAACTGAATAGATATTATAAGGGTGTTAAAAGTAAGCTTTAATATTAGTAATATGCTATGTAAAACTAAAACTTGGTTTTATTTCATCTGCTAAAGGGACAAAGTATTTTCGATTGTTGGTCTGCTCTTAATAAGAAATTGTAAACAAAGCTTTCCTTCACCTTTTAAGCGATCTGCCTAGAAAAAAAATATTTGTGTTTTATCAAAATAATTTCCTGTGTTTGCTGTGTTTGCTGCCTTAATCAGTTCTTTGATTACTTAGGAAAACTGAATTTTCTTAATATTAAAAGGGCTAAGTTTTGTTAACAGATAATTGAGTAGTAACGTTCATAATGATTTGTAATCCTATTTTGACAAGTGTTTGAAAACCTTTATATATATATGTATCTATATATATATGTACACATGTATATATACACATATATATGTATATAAAGGTTTTCTATGTATATATACATATATGTGTGTATATATATATGTATATACATATATGTGTATACATATGTGTGTGTGTATGTGTGTGTATATATATATATATATATATATATATATAAATCAAATTCTAAATGAAATCTTTTTGACTGGAAGCTAACTTTGAAATTTTCCAGAGGATCCCTGGAATATTTGAAAAGATTTGTTCTCTCTCTTTATAAAAAAAGAAATATTAAACTAATTAGGCTTATTTGATATGCTAAATTACATGGGAAGTGTTGTCAATAAGTGATGCTAAACTTCCTTTGATTATATTCGTGTAGATATATGCTATTAATACAATCTTGTAGAAATTGTGTTAAATTCCTAGAAATCTGGTATATCCTGGTATAAGGTTACCACTTGTAATTGTAGTTGTTATCTTACAATGATGTATGACATCCTCTGGGACCCCAATAAAAGGCAACAAGTAAACAATATTCTACTGCTCTTCTCTTACCGCCTAAAATTTCTGTCATCAAAATTGAGGCTTACACTGAAAGAACTGAACCTGAATTTCAGAGAAATGCTCTAGCTGACTTTCATGCAAAGGTAGCAGCAACAGAATGTACAAAGATTGTAGCACGAATGGATGAAGTCCATCTGGCATCCTTAAAAATGGCCCCTCATTGCCAGATTTGTGCCATCTTGATGTCCCTGTAACATGGCAACATTCTGTTTCTGAATAAGACAAATTAAGATGGGTAAACAATGGCTGTAAATTAAACAAATAGTTGAGGCTATGAGAAACCAAAGCAACTTGGTTCTTCCTGGTTCCCTGACAAACGCCCTTTTTGTTTTTTTGCATTCCATCACTTACCATAGTACATTTAAGGAAAATTATTTTTGTTCCTAGAGGCCCCAGAACTCCTGACTCTGGACCCTTTGAACACCTGCAGCTGGACTTCTGTCAACTGTCACTTAGTATGAGTTATCAATATATTCCTGTTATTATATGTATGCTTTCCAAATGGCTTGAAGCCTTTCCCTGCCACAAGAGCAATGACCTCACAGTGACAAAGAAGCCGTTAGAAAATGTCTTTCCCACCTGGGGTATATCTTTCATAATCTCTAGTGACTGAAGCACCCACTTCACTGGGCAAATCACATGAGCCTTAACAAAAACCTTGCAAACTTCTTGGAATTATAACTGTCTCTATCATCCTCAATTAGTGAAGAGAACTAAAGGAAAATCTGGATTCGAGCAGAACAAAACAATAACATGGGAATGAATGAACTGGTGAGAATGATTATAATTTTTATGAATTTGTGTTTAAAATATTGTTGGTTCTTTAATTTTTTCCCTAGATTTGAAACAACCTTTGCTCTTAAGCTACCTACAACTTGGTAAGATATACGTTAGTGAACAAGCATAAAACATTTGCTTTTTCTCCGTACCTGGTCCCTCTAGAATTCAGAAACTGTCAGTGAGTATTCTTATTTTCATGCTGCTTATAACAGGACACAATTGGAAACATTGGCTATATTACTAAGACTTTGACTGAAATGATATTCCAGGTAAAGTCTGAAACTCTTTATAAAATGTGCCCACAAAGCAGTCTTAAAAAGAACTTTAATGGTCAATCACTTTTCTTGCTGTATTTATATAAATGATAGGGGCAAGTTTTTATACAAACAAATTATTTTTACTATAATTATCTTCGGTTAAAAAATGGAGATAATTGTAGAGGATAAAATTATGTTTACACCTTTGTAGATGTTAGATTCTAGTCCTTTTGTCTCTGTGGTTCTGTTATATACCTGCAAATTGAACTGGATCCTGAATTCTTCCAGTTTCCTCAAATATCTGGCTATAATTCACGAAACTAACATTTCCAATTTTTTCCTACCCTTCTGATGTGGAATCACTAAGAACAGAAACTGATTAAATCTCCTTAAAAGGAGCTGTCCCAGGTCCTTCTCAGTACCCGGATGGCAGTGAAACTTCAGGGACTTGGTGTATATCTCACAGCTGAAAAAGGCTCCACCTGGTACCTGGTCTTACAAAAACACTGGAAACCTCCAAATCAAACTGATGAGGAAAAGAAGTAGCTGACATTGATGTAGACTATCTCCACCCAAGACACTTATCTCCTACTTTAGTTAAACACGAAATCCTTTCTTCTTTTCATTCTTTCTTTTACTCTGACATTGGCCTAGAAAGCTAATGCCATCATCTGTATTTCCTAAGTCACTTCTAAGAGGGGTAAACCTTTTAGAATGCTGGATTTGTTATCAAAGATTTCAATCGATGCATAATTATCTAGATCAGATTTGCCCGCACTGCATTCTCACCAGCGGCACTCATTTTTCCAAGGCACTGAGGATGACTCTTTATTTCAGGATAGGAGATTCTCTTCTCACATATGCTAAAAACCAGACTGACCCCTGGATTGAATAGGCAAATTCAGTAACTCTTGAGAAAGAATCTATTCACAGCACCACCTTAGTGGGAGTAGGTTGTGCCGTGATGAAATTTATCCTTGTCTGTGGTGATTATCTTTCTCATTGGGACTATAAATGCCTAGGTGACTGGCACATAACTGGACAAAGCCTCTTAGGTTATCTAACTGTGCACCTAGCTGTTCTAGAAAGAACCTGCCAGAAGGCTTTTCATAATTCAGGGTTCACTTCCTTTGGCAGAGTCCTATTACCCTGGTTAGGGGTAAATGTAAATGAGGCTATGATCAGGAAGCTTTCCTTAACTCTTGGAAACACTACAGATTCCATCGCTAAGACATTAGCTTCCCAAGAAAAAAAGCCTTAGACTCTCTGGCCAAAGTCATTTTTGACAACAGAATAGCTCTTGATCATCTTCGAGCTGAGCAAGGAAATGTCTGTGTTGTGGCCACCAACACCTGCTACACTTAGATCGACACTTCTGGGAAAGTTGAAACTCAGTTATA